>NC_091505.1:1223579-1376214 GCF_947461875.1 Haliaeetus albicilla | reverse complement strand
ATGCAACACCAGCTTCCATCATCTTTGTGCACTTTTCGACTCCTAAACCTATCTGGCAGTGGAGGTATGGAAGTGCTAGAAAATAGATTAGGACATGTGCAGCAGGGAGGAATGAAGGAGATCTCTTGCTCCTATAAGGAGGGGAGGTTGCCTTCAAACTTTCCTGTTGCAAGAGAGGCAAGAGATTAGTTCAGTCTGCTCAGGAATGTTTTTTCCAGTATCACATTCACTTCATAGATGCCTCTAGGGCTTTTGCTTTACTTGGAACAACTTTACCTATCTCCTACTGACACTAATGGGAGATACTCCCATACTGGGGGCATGCATATAGCATGTAGTCACTTAAACACAGAAAGGATAGGCAATGAAAGTACACAGCAAAGAAGAGTTTGGCTGCTCTCAGAACAGCTTTAGGAAAGGTGGAATCTTCCCCAGAACTCATTAAACACTCACTTTCTACCTGCAGGGGCTTTCCTGTCTCTTGCTGTGGAAATTCGAATAGCAAGGGAATCAAAGCAACTCTTTTCTCCTGCCATCATGCCCCAGTGAAGGGGCACATGAAGGACACCGTGGCACACACAGGTACAGGTACTCCCTTTCCACATTTTCTCTATATATCAATCAAAGTATGAATGAATGTGCAGCCCAGGGAAGTGGCAGGAATCTTTTGCCTGCGAATCCATTTTAGAAGAGCATAGGACATATTTGTTGCTGTAATTTCTCCATTGGGATGGTGACAGAAGCAGTGGGGGCTGTGGTTGGACCATCTCCGTCAACCCAGGCTTCAAAGGAGCAACAAGTCACCCAGAGGCTCTGGGTCTGCATTACTGTCAACAAGAGGCAGCACGGTCCAACAAGTCAATCTGTTTCCTATGGGTGAGCAATTCACAGCCTCAAGTCAACGCTCCTGCTTCTCTCCCTGTCCACAGAGACAGACGTGGTCTGGCAGGTCTGGGTGAGGCGGTAGTCTGGATTGACCGTTGCTTTATGGAGAGACCCTGTCACTGGTGTTGGAGGTCTCGCAGAGCCCTGCATGACCCACCAACTCTCCCCGGCTGCCTCCAGGGTCTCGCAGATAGGTCACTGCTCGTGCTGACTCAGCCAAGTGGTGTTATTCACCATTTGCTCGTTAAACATTTCTCCTCAAGTCATCTGCAAATGAGTGTATTAAATAACACATCTAAAAAGTTGATCCCCTTCTGTTTTACTTGGCCAGAGGGCCCCTGTGACCTTTGTGGCAGCTGGGGCAGGAAGGCAGAGGGGAGGATCTGAGGAGACAAGTTGGCTCGGAGGGTCTGTACTTGCACTGAGCGGTGTGGGAGCAGGTCCCCGGGGCCTGCCCGTGTGTGCGTGGGAAGCCATGGGTCCAGAAATGGGCTTCAGGGGAGTTGTGGAGGTCAGCAATGCCCACAGCAGCAGCTGGTTTCTGCAGAAATAGAGGTGGAAGCTCCTCGTGTGAGGCCAGCAAGCTCTTACTGGAGCTGCCTTCCCTTTCTGGAGCCTTTCTCCTGCTTACCCAGGCTGTGAGCACTTCTTCCCCGCACTTTCCCGTAAGTCGCATCCCTCAACTTGTTCTGAGTGAGATGTCACCACCTGCAAGTACTGCTGACCCCTTTGCTCTGTGATAGGGGAGGCAGGAGCTGGGGACCCCCCCGAGAGCAAGCGGCCCCTGGGCAGGGTCCCATCCAGGGAGGGAACGGTTAATCTCCTGAAGAGTTGAACCCCGGTGGGCTTTTTTTCTGCAATAATGAGAAGTGGAGTGTGCACATCGCAGTGTAATTATTACCTGTTTATTTTTTCATGAGGCTTCTCCACTGTGTGTCACTCTAGTGTCATCATCCGTAAACACATTGATTTAACCATTACTTTGGAACAGCACTCGCCTGCTCCACAGACTGGATACCTGTCCCCGGGGGGGATCTGGAGTGACGAAGCGGGCTCAGAGCTCATCCTCAGGCTCTGCTTCACTCCTCCTGCAGTATTTGCCCCTCCTCTAGCTCCTCTTTTTCCGTTCATCCCTTTCTTTCCTCTTCCTTTTCTTTCCTCTCTGCTCATCCCACGCTCCACCTCCCACTCCCAGTCAGCTTTCTGTCCCCTTCGCTTCTGCCACCTGCACTCGGCAGCAGGCGAAGGACAGCCACATCGTGCTCGGCAGGCACGGCAGCAGCTCCAAGCATCGCCCCGTGCGTTCGGCCGCATGCCGTCAGGCACTGCCTGATGAGCATCCCTGCATCCCTTCCCGCACAGGCGCGAGGGATGCACCTGAGGGAGCTTTCTTGCAGAAGCTTTCGGCACACAGCGGCAGCGGTGACAAGAGGTGGCCGTACACCAGGGCTGTCTGTGGACCTGGAGGGTGGGATTCGCCTCCTCTCCTCCAAAGGTGTGTAAGCAACCAAACCTGCTTTTTTTTTTCGCATCATCAAAGGAGAGAGCAGTAGCTGCAGGGACATTCTAAGGGGGTTCCCTGGGGAGGTCCCTGGAGCTCTTTCTCCCTGGACAAGAAGGGAACCAGCCGGCTTAGATTTAGACCCCTCACTATTAACCATTGGAGGTAGATAAGCTGAAGCTGCCTTGGGGGACCTGCTGGGCTGGCTTCCACTCACACCTGCAGGCGGTGGCACGTGGAGCACCTGGGCACTGGTCTGCACTCAGAGGAGCCTGGACTGGGAATCAGATACCATTATAAGGCTGCAATCCACACATCATGGGTTGGAGGAAGCTGTTGGAAACTGAGTATCATCACACACAGGGTGTTTGCAGAGTTATACCTATTCTGAGGGGGACCTTCCTCTCTTCTCCTGTCCCTGTACCTGTAAAACACCACTCCATGTCCTTCCTAGAAAACATTCCCCAGGCAGCCTGTAAGTCAGAGACCATCGAGGGTGGAGGATTAGGAGGTTTACCAGCTGACTGGTGGGGTTGTCATCTTATGGATGTTGATATGAGCATTATAAAGGACGTAATCCAGACCTTTGCACTCAAAGTGGATACAAAGGGTTCGATGTACAGGACTGTGGGACAGCCAAACCTGCTGCAGACCAGCTGCCTGGTGTCATTATTTGAGGTTCATGGCTGTGTTTCTTTCCAGAGCCATTGGTCTCCCTCCTCTCCTTCTTTCACTCAGCAGAGTTTGGGCCTGTTAGGCTTGGAGCCAGTGCTTGCTGTCCTCGATGCTGTGGTGGTACAAAGGGAAAGCCTCAAGGGAGGTGCTTGAAGTATTTTATTTTCAAGATTTCTGCAAAGGTACTTGGCAGGAATTGAGGAAAAATAGGGATAGGGAGGAATATTTGAACTTGAAGCTTTTCAACAAAGCCATTTTTCTCATTCTTTTTCCCTGTTACGATCCCCAGAGCAGATAAGGGCCAGGGAGTCTCCTCGCCCCTTATTCCCACCCCAGCAGTGGACCAGTTTGCTCCGAACCTACCTTCACTCTTGGAGGTGAAAGGGCCCAGGAGGACATCTAGTGTCATCTGGAAGCAGAGCAGTGCCCCAAAGGGGATGTTAGGCAGAGCCAGGCACATCATTTACCAAAATAATGTCCCCCAGGCACCCTTGTGCTTAATTCAGGCTGAGGAATTGGTGGCACTGGGGACATGCCACAGCACTGTGCAGCCCTGTCTTACCGCTCCGGTGCCACCGAGATCACCAGGAGGCACGTCTGGGTTGATGTCAGTCACCAGAGGGCTGGGGAGCACCGAGGTGGAGCTGGCTTGGATGCTGCTCCACAGCGAGTGCCACCCGCTGAAGAAGTCTCCTCCGGTAGAGTGGTGGCAGCTGCTGCTTTGGCCCTGAGTCGTGCCAGGATTTGGCCCTGGGGCTCCGCTCTTGAAGTTATTTAATCTGCCGTGTGCTTCCTCTTTGCCTGTGCAAAACGGAGGCAGCCCCTACCCCACCTCTGCAGTGCCGCGCACGTGAATCCATTAAAGTCTCCGCAGTCCTCCGATCCTCCGGAGCTGAAGGACCTATCAGTACCTTGCTAAAATGGCTTTGCTAATCCCCACTGTTCACGAAGGAATCAGCAACGGTCCCTGAGGGACCCTTTTGTTCTGCTGTCAAGGCCTGGGCTTCTTAGCTGAGTCTAACAACCCTGAATGCTTTTGCAGGAAAGCTCCCTGTGCATTATTTATTATTGTCAGGATTGTTACACTTAATAGTCACACTCACCTGCCCGCTGCGCGCTGCAGGGTGATATGATGCCTTCGCAGCTCTGGTGCTGCTGATGCACGGCCCCGTCTTGCAGTGGTAGAAACGTTAGTATGAGTGTGGCAAGGTGGATCGGGGTCTTTCTTGGCCAAAGAGAAAGTCCAGGTGCCTACACAAGTGAGGGATGCTGCAGTCAGCGCTGCTTTAGGAGGAGAGTGAGGGAAAGCGTTCGGCGAGGCCAGAGGCTGAAGGGGGACAGTGAGGAAGGCTTGTGGAAGGAAGGGAAAGCATCTTCTCCTAAGCATCTTCCACAGCATGGCAGAAAGAGCTGTGTCTGAAGGCCTGTGAGGGATCCCTGTCCCTAAAGCAAGCTTGGGAGGTGCAAGGAGAAAGGGCGAACGGAGTGAGAATGGAGATGGGTTTAAGACTTCACTTGTGATGAAGACTCAGGAATTCCAAGGAACACAGTCTCCGTCCCCCAGAATTCATATGAACGTTGAGGACCGATGGCAAACTCCTTCTGGGGACCTCCCAGCTCATGTGGAAACAGGGCTTAGGGGCACAACAAGCTCACAAACCTCCTTCAGATCTGCACAGCCACATGAACCCGTGGGACATTGAGGAAAAGTCCTGCCCATCTCCCATGTCAGAAGGGAAGGAGGTCTGGCCTTGGGGACTCCTCCTTTCCTGGAGAGGAGCTGCAAGACTGGGCTGCCCTTGGAGGACAGGTAGATGGACGAATGCTTGGGGTGGATGCCCATGACACTGGCCTCATGCTGTGCTGCAAGGGCAAGCTGGGTCCCACCAGGGTGTCCATGCTGTGCACCGGGCAGTCACCATCTGGTCCCCACCACTCACAGCGGCCACAACCAGCCAGACAAGGGGCACCTCGGGGGGGGGGGGCGGGGATAGGGACAGGACGTTAAGAGCAGAATGTGGGAGAGGAAAGAGGGACAGGGAGGCGATGGAGGAGAGGAAGAGGATGCAGAAAAGAGGAGGAAGAAGGGAAAGCAGGGAGCAGAGTGAGAATACACACTGGAATCCAGAAATGGTTTTTCCTCCAAGAAGCCGCCCAGTTTTAGCAAAGTCCTTTTCTGTCTTTAATGAATTCTGGCTCCCTTCCCCCTGCCGACCCCGGAGAAGATGGAACATTTCCAAGAGCAGGAGGGAGGGAGCAGCGAGAGGGGCTTGGAAATAAAATTTAAAGGGGAGAAAGAAAAAAAAAAAAAAGAGACTCCTCTTTAAAAGTCACTTTGCATCCCCTCCCTGAGCGGGAAGGGAGCACGGGTCATGTCAGAGCCCTCCGCCGATGTGCCTTGCCTTTGCCGCTTTGCTAATGACACTGGAAATATGCTAAGGAGCTGGCTGCGAGGGGCTTTTCTAATGCGGTCACTTCCTGGGACCTCAAAGAGGCTTTAATTGCAGGGCCGCAGAGATGGCAGGTGTGCTTGTCATGTCTAATCAGCGCGCTGGGCGCACTGGGCCGCCCGCGCCAAGAAAGCGGGTTTCTGGCGCTCCCCCTCCCCGCCTCGCCCTTGTACCCCCCAACTTTTCAAGCATTGCACACCTGTCAAAATGATTATGGGAATGAGACTCCATCATGGGCAAAAAGAGCAGATTTGAAGGAAATCCTCTTTCTCCCTCACTCTCGCCTTTTCTTTTTTGTGTGTGTTTTTTTATTCTTTTGCTCACGTTCGCTCAGCTCAAGAGGGATTAAGAGAAGGGGGGAAAAAAATCCCCCTGGTAAATGGATCCTAAACACGCATTGTTGTCGGTGGGGTTTTTTCTCTGGTACATTCTGGAGTCCTAGCAAGGTTTCCACGCCGGGAGCTCATGGATAAAGCTGTAATTTAGCAAATGAGAGGCAGCCCCTGTGAGAAACACCAGCCTCCTTGTACATCGCATCTCTTGCACACGCACAAATACTCACAACACACACTCATATTCCCCAGTACTCAAGCCCAGCACTTGCACACACGCAAAAATATAATGCACAGCTGAGACTGGTCATGTCCCTGTCTCCCCTTGGCTTGGAAAGCAGCACCCAAAGGCAGAAACACATGCACACAACCACCTTCACACAAACACACACACCCCCTCAATGCACCGGCACACATGGATAAAGGACCACAAACCTGTATTCACACACATGCACAGAGGCTTTCCCCACCTACAAGTGCAAATACTCCAGCTCAGCCCCATATGCATATACATATACCTGCCACTAAGCAGCTTTCCTCACACTTTGGTGATTTTAACACAAGTGGATGACACTTTCTCATTAAATTCCTTGCTAAGGAGCTATTAGCAGTGAACAAAGCAGATACATGCGTCGTCGATCTGTGCAACCTGCAGCACAACACTGCGCTGGTGGTTGCAGAGGCGGATCTGACTCAGAGGTTGGGTTGCTCCTTGTCACGCACGGGCATCAGAAAACCAGTGGGATGGTTTATAAATTAAAGCATGTGTTCGGATAAATTGTGGTCACCCACGCAGGCCTTCTTACTGAATCAGTCTTCTTCTGCCCACCTGCATAGGACAGACTGAGAGACACCAGCCGGGATGCAGCCATCCGTTGAGATGCCAGCCTGCTGCAGATGGACAGCTGTCTCTGCAGATGAACGGAGAAGTGTTGAGCTCTTCTGACATGCCTCAGTGGGGGGGCTTCTAAAACCCCTTCGTAGTCTGTACCAGTTCTGGAGGTTGTCGCTGCTCTGCTAACCTTTTAGCACCGGTGCTGAGCGATGCTTGGGCTGCCCAGGTGATAGGATCTGCTTCTAAAGCTGCAAATAAAGAAATCCCACTGGAAAGCGAGGCAGAGGTTGGGAGGAGAAGCAGGAGTTGTTGTACAGGTTGTAATGTGGTGCCAAGTAAGGTGGGGGAGCTGCACTATATGTATATTTTATAGTACATGGAAAGTGACTTTTAAAGCATCTCCAGTGATGTTGTGATGCCAGCTGAGCCCAAAGCTGCTTTGAATCTCAGTCAGTCTTGTCGTGGGTTGTTTGGAAATAAATTTGTTTATTCTGCCTGCCTCGCCTATTTCTCCATCCCCTCCTCTCTTTGCCTCCCATGCCTCTGCCACTTCTGTTTGCTGCCTCTTCCCTTCCAGCCTTCTGCTTTGCTTTGCAGGGTCATCTCTCCTCCTGCTCCGCCTGGCTAGATCTTGTGTCTGGCTGCTGCTCTTTCTCTGCACCTCTGACACAAACATGCCACGCTCGCTGTCTCCCTGTGGCTTGGGAAGCATCAACCAGTGGTACTGCTCTCGCCATATGCCTGCAGCTTCCCGAGTTCCCAGGCTCGGCTGCCTTGAGGCAGAAGGAAGCCTTCAGCAAGATTTAGCAGCAAGCCTCCAAATTATTCTGAATGGAAGAACTGTTCCTTGCTCCTCTGCCCTCTTGAAAGCATGTCCCAACAGCTCCTTCACCCGCCCATGCCAAGTCATGTCTCCCCTACCTAACTACAGCCCGGACCAAACACCAGCCTGTTCCTTCCTCTCCTTTTCCTCAGGCCATAGGCTGGAAGGAACCTCGCGAGGTCTTTCTTGTCCAAACTCTTGCTTGAATTAGGGTCAGCTATGACCCTCAGGGCTTGATCCAGTCAGGCATTGAGTGATTGCCCAACTTCTCTGGGGTGCCTTATGGTGATTTTATTTATTATTTTTTTAACTTATATCCAGTCTGAACTTCTCTTGTTTCATCTTATGCCCACTGTCTCTTGTCCTCCCACCATGCACCCCTGTGAAGAGCCTGGCTCCATCTTTTTGATGACCTCCCTGTAGATGTAAGAAAGCTGCTATCAGCAGGATGGCAGCTCCTGAGATGGCTGAAGCTGTCTCTTCTCCAGGATGAACAAGACCAGGTCCCTTAACATCTCGTCAGAGAGCAAGTGCTCCGGCTCCCAACCATCTTGGTGGTCCTCCACTGAACTTGGTTCAGTTTGTTGCCTTTCCTGTCCTGGGAGGTCTAATGAGTGCTGAGTAGAGGGGGATAAGCACCTCCCTCGATCTGCTGGCCACACTCCTTTTCATACAGCCTGGGCACACTGATGGCTCATGTCCAGCTTGCCATCAGCCAGGACCCCAGGACGTTTCCAGCAGAGCCAGTTGCTCCCCAGCCTGTGCTGCTGCAGGGGTTTCTTCCTTCCTGGGGCAGGACTTTGTGTTTATTCTTATCCCTCTGACTTTTATACCAACACTAGGGCTCACAGTATGTCCTGATGATGTGTCCTAGGATGCCAGCTGTCACTCACATTGGTGACAGGGCATTTTGACCAATCTCTGCATCAACCTTCACTTCCCTCCCTGTGCACACTCCACAGCTATAACTTACACCTCTCCACCAAGGCATTTCTTTTCTGCTGTGGGCACTTGCTGTAGCTGATCAGCTCAACCCTGCAACATCTCTTTGATGATACAGACTAAACACTGGGAGTCCAGTCCTTATGTTTTCTAATCATTCCTGTGGCTTTTCTTGAGTGCTTTCCAGTGCAGCAGCAGCTCCGGCTGGTCTTACACTCCCCTATCAGCCACAGCAGTACCAGTGCCAACCCAGTATCCCCCACCTTCTCAGGAGCAGCATCATGTGGCACATCTTTCTTTCCAGCCTTCGGATGATGAGCTTGCTCCAGAGCAATGGGAGTGGATAATGCCGCATCCAGGTATTTATAATAAAGGAGCCTTCAATGCCCCAGAGGTCTACTGTGCTAGGTAGCAAGATACACAGAGGAAGAAAAAAATTACATCTCAAAAGGTTTTTAAATCCCAAATTTCTTTTAGGGGCCTTGGTCTTGTTAAATTAGTGGGCAGGAGAAGTAGGAGATGAGAAACAGCAAAACTCATTTACCACCAGCAGGAATGAGCTAATGGTCACCCAGGAGCTCTTCGGAAGATGTGGAGAGCAGACATTGCTTTCCCCAGCCCTATCCTTGCCGGTGGCTTTTTGTGTTGATCCAGAGGAAAAGAGTAGAGGGCTTTTGATGAGAAGCCATCACCATAGCTTTAGACACGTTTCAATGCTTGGTGGACCAGTAATAGTCTTAAAACACATGTTCAGACATCTGGAGTCTAGGTCTCCGTTTAACCCCGCACCTCTTACCAAACTCAGGAGCATGAAAGAAAGAGGAAAAGCAGAATCTCCCCATGCGGGAGGTGCCACTGGCAAGCAGAAATGGGGAAAGAAAGAGAAAACACAAGTGAATGAGTGAGGACAGAAGAGCTCATTTTGTCTATTGAAAAGATTCTGTTTAATAAAAAATTGATGACATTTTAGTCTCCGAGATAGGCCTGTTCCCCTTTAAAATGAATCCCATCACTCTACTTTTTTCATCTCACTTAACTCCTTTCTGATAATCAATCAGGCACTTTCTCCATCTCCCCCACATTGTGGGATCCACCAGAGACTCTTGCATGTGGCCCCTTTTGAAGTGGGCACTACTGTAAATAAACCAACTAACTGAACTCTTTCTTATTTTATTCCTATAAGGAATAATGCAACAGATTTCAAAGAAGAGGGGGAAGGATCACTGAAGCAAAGACAGCAAACAGTCCAAGCTTCATCCTGAGAGCACAGGCGCTTCAGAAATCACCCAGGTCAACCAGTGGCTGGCTGAGTCCCTCACGTACACAGCACCCAACTTCTCCTTTTCCACGTTACCCATCAGAGTCCTTGGCTGCACGTGGGAATGGCTGCTCACCATCTCTCCTAAGAGAAATCTGGGACACTCCACATGCAGGTGGCAGGTTCAAAATGAGTAAGAGGACACGGTAACTCACATGGCAGAGTGAAGTTGCAACGCTCATTGTAAAGGTTTGCACGGGTTCAGAAGGTGATCTGCCAGATCAGGCAATAGAGATCCACCAGGGAGAACTAAATATAAAGATATCACTTCCTCCTGAGAAAGTGCCTATGCCAAATGCTGCTGCAGACAGGGAAAGTGCCGTGGGACGGTATCTCTGCCTGCCTCCCCTGGTACCTCCCAAGGTCCTGGATCCAGTCCTGGACCCAGTGGACCAAAGGAGCTGCCCCTTAAGGCCTGACGGTTGACTGGGCTCTGACATATCTTTCCACAGAGCCCTGTGGCAGATTTCAAGACCTTGTGAGATGGAGAATCTACCACTTCCCATGACTGTTTAGATACCTTTCAAACTCGTCACTTTGGAGCTGGAGTCACTTCAGGCACTGGGATGAATGAGACACTCAAGAGAGTGGTAAGTGACTTTATCTCCTGGTAAGACATTTCTTAATCAATCAGACTTCTCCAGGCAGGGAAGAATAAAAAGTGATTTCTGACCAAAAATACTAGGACTTTGTACTGCCTTCAGTGGGGCTATGTATGTGGGTAAGGAAAGGGAGAAGTCTCTCTAAGCAGGTGGAAACACCAACTTCTCCACCAATCCTGCTTGCACTAACATCACTGGAAGGACTCCATCTCCTTCCATGGAGATCAGCTCAAACTTGTGTCCCTTTATGGGATGTACTGGGTGAGGATACAACTGTGGGAATAGGGATCCAAAAAATCAGCCAGGATTATCATGGCTTTTTAGCAGTTTATCTCATTTCTTTAGCTAGGGGAAAAAATGTCTTAGCATGCAAGTACTTTGACTGGATTCTTCTCCAGATATCCAGCAAAAATTGTCCAAAATTTTTCATTATTTTTCACAGTGTTTTAGACTAATGATCTTTTTTATTTTATCAGATCTTTCTTTTTGTGTTTTGTCTTTAATCCAATGAGACTTTCCTTTTCTTAAATTTTCTGTTTTCTATAGTAAAATCAGAGGGGAAAAATTTACCAGAGAGATCACTCAGAAGTTTTTTCAGCTTGCGTTGGTCTGAAAAACTGCATCTCTCTTCTTCAGAGCCACACACGGCCTTGGAAGGGGCAAGCACTTTGCAGAGGGTGGCCCTAAAATTATCAATGTGAGATTTTTGACAGAAAAGATGATGCTTGCAAAGCACAGCTGGCGTTTTTCAGACCCATGTATCCACTGCTCATTTTCTCAAGATAATCTCAGACTGTCTGTGCAAAAAGCATCTCAGAGAATCCTTAATTAGCTCTTACTGGAGAGGAGATAATTTCTGGGTCCTTGTTCAGATTTGCAGGCAACATTAAAGTCCTTCATTTAGTGTCTGGCAGTCACCAAGACACCGAGGGGGTGTTAACGAATTAGCAGCTCCTTCTCTCCATGGTTTGTCTGGGCTGTGTATGGGTCTCTTGCATATTCCAGCAAAGAGGATTTGAAACTGCAGCCCACTGCTTTCCGGGCAGGGGCTGAAACAGGCAGAGCGAACAGCTGGTTTGGAATGCGCATCTCAGCTTTTGGTACATCTCCTGCACAGACAACTGCACAGTTCCGCGGGTAAGTGCTATCAATATTAATATGATTTTTGTGTGAAGGTTTCTGTGGAATATAGAGACATTTCAATGGAGTTATTATCCTTGGGAAGCATGAGAAATGCGTAAAAACATAACACGCGGGGAAATTCACCCTAGTAGATTACTGTGTCTGGCTGGTTCAAACTATGACTCCTCAGCCCAACAGATACAGGATAGCTTTGGCCTGTAGATATTCCAGATTTGCAAGGTAGGTAAATCCTAGGGAAACTAAGGAATATAGGCATATGTCCAGGTCACCCAGCAAGTCAGTGGCAAAGCTAAGAATTGAGCCCACATCGCCCTACTCTGATTTCAATGTGCTTTATCAAAGTAAGCCAGCTCGTTCATCTTGATGGAAGCAAGCCCTCAGTGAAAATGAATGTGGACTCCAAGATCTGGTCCTACAAATTGATTTATGTTGATATGTCATCGTCTTGTTAACATACGTCTTGTTCTTGCTATGCTGGCTGGATTAACCAGACCCCTCTGGGAAGTCCTGTCTTCATTCACTGGAGTAAAATCTCCACAGGGTGCTACTGAACATGTTCAGCAAAGCACACACCAAAGCACACAAGGTGCTTCATCCAGTCCTCACCTCACTCTGTGCTACCTGATTTATTTAAAAGCAGCTTGGGAAATATCTTTAGCAAATACATTTCCCCAAACTATACCTCTCAGCCATTCAGCTGAAAGATAGTGTAGATCATGCGTGTCATTCTTTCTTTAAAATTTTAATCATAACTACCAAAAAACCAGGAGCTTAGAGAACTAAAAAAAAGTCATCAGCTCCAGTTAATTCCTTAGCTAGGTCTCTAGCTCATCTGATCTGATACTGGGGATGTTCACTTGGATGTTCTTTGCAAACAGCTTCGTTAAAATGCCAAAAGACTGAATAATGGTATTTAGCAGGGCATGAAGCATTGCAGGAACTACCCCTTGCTCTGAGGCTGTTCTGCTGGGAGCAGCTACTGGCTCCAGACAGCTCAGCCTGTCTCCTATCAAGGTATCAGAGGTGAAAGGACCTCAGGCTGATCGTGAGACTCAGTAGGGAAGGGGAGTCCTGAAGGGAGGGTCTCCTTGGCTGAAAAGCTGAGGTTTGTGGGGGAGCTCATGGCTTGGGACAGCCCATGGGCAGAGGAGTGAGGTTGTGGCAACCTGCTTATTAGACGCGAGGGGAGAAGCAGAGGGAGTCTACTGTTGTACCACCGGTTGATGGATCTATTGGAGACACTGAGAAGAGCTGGAGTTGCGGGCAGAGCAGCCCAAGCACTGGAGACTTTGTGATGTTTAAGTTAAACCATAAAATGGCCTGGCCTATAAACTTCAAGCTACTACCCCTCACACTGCTCACATCTCCCAGGCTTGCACCCAGATCTATAGGTCCAAGCCGTAGGAGGCTCCACGTCAAGGTCTGGAGCATTTCAGAAGGAAAAAATGCCTGGGAAGGACTTTCCACCTGCTCTGGGGGCAAAAGCAGGAAAAGGGCTAAGAGAAGAAGCCAGACACAGATGCAAAGAGAGGACAGTCCATGAGGGCAAGGCCTGTTTTCTGCACCAAAAAGCAGTTCTGCAAGCTTAGCCTAATTGCACAGAGGTGTTGGCAGCATGTCAGTGCTGTAGAAAATCAGGAGAGGTTAAGATCATGTTAATTTGTACACACACAGGGGGATCGGGAGGACTGGAAGCAGGGGAGAGAGAGAGGGAGGGTGGATGAAAAGAGGAGGAGGAGGAGGAGGAGGAGGAGGGAGAAGACTTGCACACGAAAATGTTGGGTTTATGTGTGTGGGGGGGTCCATTTCCAAAGCAAGAATACAAATGATCCCAACAAAGCCCAAGCTGTCCTGAAACCCTGTAGCCAATTAGTGCACATCAATATTTAATCAGATCTCGCTATTGTGCAGCCTGGACTGTGCTACCCCAGCCCCTGCCACACTCACTCTTTCCCATCACAGACACACTGTTATGACACATAATGATATTGTCGATGAATAATTTAGAGCATTTTTTCTCCTCTTCTCTCTCTGTCTCTCTCTCTCCCCGTGCCCTTATTAGCAGAAAATGTGGAACAACTTCTGGGAGGAGGCGAGGAAGGAGCTACTTCCGTAACGTTGCTCGAGGACCAGCCTGGCCTCCTGCCTTCCTCAGGCATCTGTAATCCCGTGATTAACACTTCCAGGATGGGCTGGGGGCGACCTTCCCTTAGCAGAGGGATTGGGCAATAAGCTAAGAGGGAAGGTTGACTTGGAAAAGCCTGTTGAAGCTACGTAACAACTTAGACTGAACCATCTTAAGTGCCAGGGGTCATGACCAGTGGGGAAAGCACCAGCCAAATGTGACAGAAGATGCCCAAGGAAATGTCCCTGTGCCTAAACTGGTGAAAGGGAAAGGTTCAGTCTTCCCTGTCTGTACCTTGGCTCTGGCACTACAGTAAAGCAAGGTCTGTGTGAGGATGGAGTGGGCAGCACTGGCAAAGATTAAACTTCAGTACATGATTTCATGGGTGCAGCCCCCCCAATCCGGACACTTGTGTGCAAACTGTTGGTGATTCTTTTAACGCCTTCATCATCCATTTGTATTTGGATGAAGCATAAAGGATGTCCATTCCCTCTCTATGTGTGAAACCCATCTGGTCAGCTGCGACCAGGCACTATTCACATGCAGGGTGGGATGGACCAGAGAAGCCATGTGGTATGTCAAGACCTTATAGACAGCCGTGTAAGCAGTCACTTGGCTCGGATTGCAGAACACGGAGCAGGGTTGTTGGGGATGCTGCGGTGGGAAGCGGTCCATGGAGGTTCATGGTCCTGTCTGTGTGGTCAGTGTCCTCTTGCAGGGGCTGCAGCCAGGCACAGCCCTCCCCTGCATCGTGATGGGGCTGGGGAGCATTGATCTGTACCTCCATCCCTACCAGGTTAAGCTGTACCTCCATTCCTATTAACTTAAGGGTTAATTTTTTACAGCTGACTGATCCTTGTGCTGATTCTTCACTAAAATTATGGGGCAAATGATGGTGGAAGCACAGATCTTAGAAATTACTTTTTTTTAGATTAATCTGAGTCTAATCAGAGAAGCCATTGAATTTGAACTATTTTTCTGCTAAGTCCACTCTCTTTCCAATCCCGGCCTCCCATCAATAGCTTTTGACCTTCTGTCTGCCAGGCTCTGCCTTTCTCAACAGCAACTTCTGAACCTGTTGGCTGAAGTCAGGCTGCCGGGGTGAGGAGTCTCAGGGATTGTAATGTTCCTACAGGATATAGGTGAATATAGAAGAGAGGGACTAAATTAGCTCCTGCATCATGGGAAACGCTGAATGGGATGGGTAATATAACTCCTGGTTGTCAAGTTCAGTACGGATGACAAGGGAAGGAATAATTATTTCTATCAATATTTCTTCTAAAAACTGCAAAAGGTTTTCTCCCAGCATTTTTGTCACCAAAAAAAAGATTCTGTTTGGCTAAAATTATTCTGCAGAAAGAAAGGCTTGTCCTGATTTCAAGCACTGGAGTGTAGGAAATTCAGTTGTCATCTGACATGAGTCTCTGATATAGAGACCAAGCATCCATGGTCAATAATTCAGACTTCCCATCCATGCCTGCCATGCTTACCTAATTTTTTGATGCCACTGCGAGCTCAGGTTAACGCTCTGTTCTGCACGTATGGATTCAAACCAGACTGATGCTCTAAATGGGACTGAAAACTCAAGAGTGGAGCTGCAGACATGTCTGTCCCATGACCTGCATGTTGGTGGTCCTCCAAAGTTTTCCCACAGTTTTACAACAAATGATGGATCGGTAGCTTCAGGTCTTGAGTTTCCAGATCTAACTAATGCTTTCTTTAGGAACTGAACTTGACCCGAGCTGTGCTGTTTGAAATGAAAAACCAGAACCAGCCTATTATTCTGGAAATAAAGCAGCCCCGAGACAGGTAAGCTCTCCTGCAGGTCACCTAGCAGGACTTCGGACTTTGGGGAAATTTGATTTCCAAAGCCTGGAGAGCTCAGAGGTTTGGTCTCCCAAGCCCCCGGGAAGTGACCCCAGGGCTGCCTGCTCATGGGAGGTAACTGCTGCTGTGGGGCAGAGCTGGGCAATTCACGGTGCTCTGGGAGTAAGGAATGACATGGACGGAGCAGGATCTCCAAAGACCTTGCGAAATTCTTTTCCTGCTTGCAGAGACTTAGAAACCCTTGATAGGCATGAAAGTCTGGTTACGCTTTCCAGGCACAGCATTGAGGGAAATGGATAAGGATATCTCTTGCTGTGTGCCGTCCCAAAGTACAGATGGTAACTGTGGTCCCTGTGCCTCGGTCAGGCATTTTCTTGCGTTTCATTTGCACGGTCTAAGCTAAGCAAAGCTAATGACTGGTTACATCTGCAAGGTTTCGTCTCCTTCTAGATTGGCATGCAGTGCCGGAACAAACCCAGCAACTCTCTGTCCACCCCTCCACGTCACCAGCACAGCATCAAAGATCCTCCGTCCTGTCTTGAAATCATTACTATTGGCAAAATAATTGCAACAACAAAACTACTAAAAGCCCTGTTTGCACTCCTTTCATCTTGGCTCAGCCAAGATCTAGCCAGCCTTCATAATATGTACTTTTAAAAGGGAAGGGGAAGAAGGGAAAGAAATCTTATCCCTATCCTCATCTTTACCAGGGCATCATTGGCTATTCTCATGCTATAAAGCACAACATTATTTGAGTTTAGGGGGATTTTTTTGTGTGTTTGTTTCTGAAGCAATGAGTGTCAAAGTTGATTATTGATTGAGACTGGGGGATCTGAGAACTGCATGAGGAAAACTGACTGATTATTCAAACCCCTTTCTCTCTTCTTTTCCTTTCTTTCCTTTGCACCACGATTGGATTGATCGACCCTGTCTTCATTATCTTCCCTTCTCCTTTCTCTCTTCTGGCCCCTACTGGGGATTCCTGACTAAACTATGGCAGGGCTCAATTGATCCTCCGCAATTCACTCGCTCCTCGCAAGGAGGAAAAGCTGCACCGCTGCATAATTCAAAAAGCAAACACAGAGAGGAGAGGGAGAGAGGAAAAATCAATACAGCTACAACTGATCCTGCAGATAAATGAAGCAGCGAGCGCTGACGAGAGGGAGGATCCCTGGCAGCGGCACGGCTGAGCCCACGGAAAGTTCAGCAACTTGGAGATGGGCTCAGGTGGAGACGGACCAGCTCAAAGCCCTTTTGGAGGGCGGCAAGAAGGAAAGGGGGCCCTTGCCTCACTCAGCAAACAACCTGGGCTGCGGGAAAGCCTGGGGAAGAGCAGGAGAGACCCTCTGCATCCCCAGTGCTGAGCTGTATTTGCAGCAGACTCCTTGCTCCCTGCTAGGGATGATTTTGCAAGTGCAGCTCTGCCCACACTTGGCAGAAATGTCCACTTGCTCCTCTCCCTTGTTAACCTTCAGGGCTCCTCCTGCCTCCTTTCCAGCCTGAGCTGGGCTGTTTCCATGCCGCACCCCATAACCACGGCAGTTTTCTTGCTGGACTGCTGCTCCAGTGACAAAGCTTTGCCCTCCGCGAGCCGAGGAGGTTGCGACGTGGGAAACAAAATGGAAACAGAAGCTCTTCTGCCTCTCCAGGCTGTGAAGTCTCAGTCAAGCCCTCAACCCTGAGGCAGAGCATCGCTGCACAGCTGAGACAGCATGGCAGTCCTGCTCCAAGGGTCACTTGTTGCACTGCACAGGCATCCTGACTCCCCGGGAGGCAGCAGCCATGCAGGCTTGCCCTGGGAACCCAGAATATAAACCCACCAGGAACAGCAAAACATAAAAAAAACAAATCAAAGGCTACAGTTTCCCTCCTGCACAGGGAAGATGGGCTGACTCCAGGGCTGATGGATAGCCTGGTGGGAAAACAGCAAGCATTTTTTCTCCTCATCTGGGTGGTGAGTAGGTAAAGGGCTGGACTCCCCTGCAAGGGATGTGCTGGGCAGGCGAGCAGAGGATGTCTGTTTTGCACTACAGTCCGTCTCCTGTCAGCCTTCCCACGTATCTTGTGTAGCAGAAATAGGGGAAGGGAGTCAGGAAATCAGGGGAATGACATCTCTTGGATGGTCTGGCAAGGACAGCCACTAAGGGATGGCATCTAGATTGGCTGCGCAGGGCAATGTTCTCGGTGACTCCTCCAGTCTCTTCGTCCCACGCACATTATGCCTGCCATTTAAAGGGGCCAGGAACAGGTCCCAAACATGCTTACAACAAGCCTGCAAAAAGTATATCCAGAAGTCTGCAAAATGTTTTGGGGTTTTTTTTCCAGTGGCTGAACTTTGACTCTACCTCTGGCACTGAGAGGGGGTGGCTGGCTCCCCTGGGGAGGAGCGTGCTGGCTTCTGTGCTGCTGAGCACTGCCAAAGGGACTGGAAATGGCCAAGAGTTTCAGATGTTGGCAAGGGGAAGATGAAATAGGAGATCATCATCATCCCTGGATGAGGGGTGCTGTCCTCTGGGTCCTCCCAATGTCCCCAGTTCACCACCCCTGGTCCTCTATCTGCGAGCACATGGCAATGTATTGCACAAACAATAAAGTGGGAGGATTTAATTACCTGGGCTTGAGATCAAAGCCTATGGGAGAATGGCAGGATAAAGGATGTTGCAGCTAAAGCCCTGCCTGAACAAATAGGAATTTGGGTACATTGACTCTCTGTAGGCAAATTTTGCAGCTAAGCCATCCGTTCTTGTCCTTGAGCAGCTTAGCAAATATAAAATACTACCTTGAGCACAGAGATCTAATATATTAAATGACAAAAAAATAGGAATGTCTGGGCTACATACGCAGTCCTGTTGAGTGCCTAGAAATGACGTAGCAAGAAAATCCTTGCTTGTACCAATGCATTGTCATTGTCAGGCAGTGCCCAGCCCTTTCCTGGCTTGTAATGGATCCCCAGAAAGCCCCTGAGCTGGTGTCTCACAGGTGCAGGGAGCTCTGCTGAGCTGCACTGAGGTTTCTTGCAGCTGGGAGAGAGCAAAGGCTTTTAAAACAATATTGCTCTGTATTTTAAAATGATTTAAGAACCCAAAGAACAGCCCAGCACTGGGTTTGCCAGCAGAGGGGATAGATTGTTCTCTTAAAAGCTTTTAAATGCATGTGATAGAGAGGGGAAATACAGCTGCCTCACTGAAAGATATTGCTGTGGTACCAGCTTCCAAGCTGCCCACACATCGCTTTAACTCTTCTTTTATATGGCACTGAAAGACACCTTTGTTCTGTGGTGGGGTCTTCAAGGATCCCAAGCGAATCAGGCACCCAGGAGAAGGATTTCAAAAGAACGTGGGTGATAAGAGAGGATGGGAAGATTTTAGTGCTCCTTAGTCATCTAGGTGCCTGAATGAATTCCCCTGAAATGCTTACAGGTATTCAGAATCCAACTCCCTTGCACAAATCTTGCCTTTGCTGTTGTCCTCAGCAACAACTGGTTGCGAGGTGAGATCCTCCATTCCAGAGTTTCCAGCAGAAACACAAAGCTACTTTTCTTTGCAGACACATTTGTGCTGACACACTGCACCCACCCAAGACATGAATGAAAGATGCTCACTCAGCGCTGCTGGGTGAGCCTGGAGCCAGCTGAGCCTCGGGAGGCTGGAGAGAGGCACTGGCACCCAAGTGCAGGATGTCTTGGCACCCTGCAGAGTTCAGACTTGGTTTCTCCTCGCTCCCTCCTTTGCCTTCAGAGCTCTCACAGCTGTGAAACACTGAATCAACACCCTCAAGACTGTTTTTCTTCATTGCTCTGGAGCAGAGCTTGGATGAGTCTGTCTCCCAGCAATAAAATGATGAGGGACATCCTGTGTGCCCAGGACTCCGACTCCAGATGCATCATCTTGGTGCAGTCCGCAATGCTACCCTGAAATATATTCCCAGTTACTCTGTCTGTGCCAAGCACTTTGCACTGAATAATGTCCAATTTTCTGCTCTGCTAAAACTTGCAGCATGGATCTAGACACCCTCCATTCGGTTTTCCCCCATGTCCCTGGAAAACCTGTGCACATCCCAGCTGTTCTTTAACATTAGGGCCATCTGCATCTCGTGTGCTGTTGGCTTTAAGGCCATTTGCACTTCTTGTAGGCCTAACAAAACAGCAGTTGCCCTGATCCTTCTCATTTTAGAAACTGTTGGATCTGTGGAAAGGTACAATCACAAGTCCTCAGCAAAGAGAAACAATCTAATTCCTAGACAAAGCCAAGCTATTTCCCTGTGGACTTGCTGGTGCAGCTCAGATGCTGGGAAAAGCTCATTGAGCCTTGTATTTTGGTTCACTACAAATTCCCTTTCATCCCCAGTAGACTCAGATGGTGTGGGCAGAGCAGGAAGAAGTTGTAGACTTGGCAACAAGATCCAAATTCCGACAATTATTTGTGTTTCTGGGTGCTGCTTGGCCACTTGTCCACCATCAGTAGTCACAAGGATTCAGTGCCAGGTCTGGAGCATAAATGGCTCTGAAGAATCCTGGTCAAGGCTCCTGTGAACCATTATGCTACTTTATGCGCACAGGAGTGTGTCCTTTAAACGGCAGCAATCCTTGTGTCTTTCCCTACATTAAATTTCTTGTATGCTGTGCACTCCCCCTGTCTTTCTGCCCTCCAGGGATGGCTTTTGTCTTCTGCAGATGTGCTACATGTCTCAACTTTTGTCATCCCTCAGATTGCCTGAGGCAGTGGAGGTGACCTTGTTGCTGAGCTTTCGTTTCCCTTTTACATAGGAAGCTTCTTCCTTCTTTGAGCCGCTCGTCACCGGGCTGTGAAGCTCATTTTCCCGTCTTGTCAGAACAAGACTCGCTCAAGCAGGATTTGGCCATGAAAGACACCAGTGAGAGGGTGTTGTAACTCATGCAATCAGCATCCACCACCTTGGTCTGCCTGCCCCGGATCTGTCTTGAAGATGGAGAAAGTGAGCCATGGTCTGCCATGCCTGAGCCCAGCTCCGCGATCAGCCCATATCCCTCTCCCAAACATCCATCTGCCTCCAGCTCACCCACTTCTCGCTGGGTTCTTTCTGCCCCAAAAGCCCCTGAGGTGGACTACAGAGGATAAAACGGGTGGATAAGAGTGAGTGGTTGCAATGGAAAGAGAAGGGTTGAGAGGTGTAGGGTATTGGACAGTCACAGAAGAAGGGTGGGAGGATTTGTGGCCGGCGTATGCCACAGGGTTACCAAAATTGATGGAAGAAGGATGGCAGCTCAGTTGCTCTAAACAGGAGACAATTGTGTACCTCTGGCCATCTTTATTACCTCTGTCTGTACCCCTCCTCACTCTTCTAGGTCCTATTTGAGAGCAGGGTCAAAACAGTGAAGTTGCTTCAGGGAAATAAAAGATTTGCACAAGTGAGCTGGTGATCACAGGTCTACCTAAAGTGTAGACTTTCATGGTATTCTCTACTCATGGGTATGTTGATGCACGTGAGGTGACCAGCAGAGCACTGGCCCATCCTCTGGCTATGCCAAGGTTGATGCCTTGTGGCCAATGATGAGAAATGTTCTGAACAGATGGATGGATGGAGTGCCTCGCCTATGCTTGTGGATGAGAGTAGTTCATTTTTATGCTATGGACAATCTGGACAGTCTCCTGGCCTGAACCCTTTCTAAGCAGCTCCCAGGATAACACCATTTGTTCTTGGAGCATGGTGGCTTGCTCCTTTATTTTGCCTGGGTGTGCAGGCTGGACAGGGGAGGCAGCTGTAACGTAATTCCTGGGGACTGCTGGGATGAGGATGGTTGGGCAAACCCACACGGTGCCCCGGGGAGTTGCTAGACCTGTGTCACTAAAAGAGACTTCCACCATTTCTAAGGACAGCAAGTACCGTTATTCTCCCTAGACCTGAACCAACCTGGAGGGTCACCTAATTGCATTGTGGGGAGACCAAAAGTTTTCCAGGGCTTCTTGAATTCTAAAAATCAGTTTTGTGGTACACACTTGCTCACAGAGGGTACAACAGGGTGCACACACAAGTCTCACAATGCTGTTTCAAAAGACATCAGTCCTTTTAACCCTCAGCATAAATGCGGAGCCATGAGCTTTTCAGTCCAAATTCCTATAGGATCCCAGCTCAAGACTAAAACCAGACTTCCTGAGCCTGCAGCACGTGCTGGGCCGCTACATATTGCTAAATAGAGAGGAAGATGGTCCTGATTTGGAAACAGCAAAGGTCAGTTGGAGATATTTAATGGTCTCATGGAATTAAGCTGTGTCTACCACCTGTGCTGTGACATTGATTTGAAGATTTGGAGTGTTTGAGCCAGCTGAGCTCCCTGCTCTCCTGCTGTGAGCCCCGAGTGCTGCTCCTTGCCTCCCATCGGGTCGTGCTGGTCCTGCAGACGCCGTCTCTCTGGCATAGCCACCCCTGAGCCCTGAGCCCTTCAACACACACTGGGGCCACGTGGACCTGACCTTCACTGGCCACATTTCGTGATAGGCTGATCCGGACCCTTCATCCCGACGTGTGCTCTGCTCACTCTTTCTTGTGCACGTGAGAGCTGGCCTGATTTCAGGCAGCAACAGAGAGGAAGTTAACTCTCTTTCTTTGAAGAGAAGTGGGGATTTTCTTTGTCCTGACAAACCAGGGCAGGCAACATGTGGGTGTCCTTTTCCACACTCTCCCCGTGGAGTAACATTGCACCAATAATTGACGGTGAGAGACAACCATGAATTTTCTGCAGAGACCCTCAGTGCTATTTTCCCATTGGGATCTGTTTGCTAATAGTGATAGATGAGAGAAAAGGGGAAGCAGGCTCAATGCATGGATAATTAATACTTCTCTCCAAAACGTTCCACCTGAACGTTTTTCCAACACATTTCATGGGGAGGAAAAATGTCAAAATCTGAAAGTCTGCAAAGCAGCTGGAAGGGCTCTTCCTTCTTCGGCCAGAGCCCGGCAATTCAGATTTGCGAGGTATGCAGGACTTTTCAGCTATTCTTTTTGATCCGGCAGCCAGGAGAGGGAGCTCGGCATCCTAGTCCCAGACTCCACTCGCCAAACATCACTGAAGACAATGTTGATGATTCTTTTGTTCAACAAATAAAAGAAGTGGCCCACGAGGGAGCCGTGTTGGCAGCTGCTTTATAAGGGCTTCGGGGAATTGTGGAAAATCGATGCTTGCCAAAGGCAAAATGGACAGTACCGGTGGAAGAAAACAGAAGTAACTATCAGGCTTCTGAGCGATTATTGCACGCAGAGGACCCGATCTTGGAAAACTGGGGTATCTTCAGTCCCCGCAGCCATCAGCGGGAACATCGAGCACTCGGTATCTGTCAGGACCAGGAGCAGTAGAAAAGCATGAGGCTGAACTTGGGGCATTGGATATTTGTCACCCAAACTCTCATCAACTTCATCAGGAGCAGTAGGATATTCAGTGATTTTTATATTTCAGTGTTTAAGCATGGAGATAGTCACCTAGCTTTAGGTGTCAGAAGGCTAACGGTCAAAGCATCAGAATGGAAATGGATTCCCAAATGTACTGAACATCGGTGGAAAGAAGGCACTTTAAAAATGGATAGTTATTCACTGCCAGCCTGCCACTGAGGCCAGGAATTTAGTAAGATTTGAAAACAGACATTTGTATAGATAAAAACAGTCCCATACTCCTAGGGCAAAACTTTCTCAGTTTAATGATGTCAGTTTAATCAGTTCTGATGAGCAGTGCTGTGATTCCTGGATTTATTGGAAGTCTTATTTCTTTATTTCCTTTTGATGTTTAAGATCCTGGGAAGAGCAAATTGTGGACCTGGCTTGGCCAACCTGTTGATGAATTAAATATACCACCTCAAGGATTTTAGAGATGCTCCTCAAGGCTCTTTCTGAAGGCCCATAAACCCATAAGAGGCCAATTTCAATCCATGTAGTGCTGTTGTGGCCCCCCAATCCAGAGATGCTGACTCACCAGCAATTGCTGGTCTTGGGGATACTCTTTCATAACGCAATTTTTTTTCTATTGCTTTTGTAATTCCCAGAGCTGCTGTAACCACATAGCACAGACTGAGCCATGCCCCAGATATGACCCATCTACTGCACAATTTGACTTTTAGAGAGTGCTGAATGACACATGAGCGTGTATTTCGGACACAAAGGTTGTAGTCGCTAGCTTCAAGGAACAAGACTGTCCAGCTTTTCTCACTCACCCCAACTGGTGTAGTCTCGCTGGGGTCAGTGGTGCCCCATATCATCCAGTCACCATCAAAGTTGATGAGTCTTTCTCTGTTCCCTTCCAAATCCTGTTCGGATGAGGACAGTGCCTGGAAGGAAACCACAGCCAGCCTTATCCTGACAGATACACTTTCCCTTGGGCTAGAGTGAAAAAAAGTTATTTTGAGAGTGCCAGATGGGCGATGGAGATATCTTAACAATACCTGCCATTAAACTATCTAGTTCTATTACAGATTGCTGACACACAGCAAGCTTAAATTTGCTCACCCCTCTCTCACTAAGTTTATACAGCAAAACCACCATACTCTGTGTTTTAACTGCAGCTCTTCCTTTGCGGTGGGGGGTCACTGCTTGCTGATGGACTATTCTTGCCCTTACAACTTGCTCAGTGCTGTGACATCCGATAGTGTTTATCAGGTTTTTTTTTCCCTAGGACCCCTCCTACCCGTCAGAAGACGGAAAGATGGAGCCTCTTCACTGAGATCCTTCTGCAGGACAGATGTCTTCCATGAAGCTTTCACATTCAGGCATCAGTAAAGTGAATAAAGGAATCATGTACAAGTAACTTTAAGATATTAGGCTCTGGGAGGATGGACCTCCTGGTTCCTAATGTTATGTGTTGTATATTTTTGAACTGCAAACATTGGTGAATAACATGTAATCACGTCTCGTTCACTGACTTTCACCTCTTTTCCTGTGCTTGAGGAATGTCCCTAGCTGGTGAGCAATTTCCTTGTTCATCAGTTGTACTCAGACTCATTAGCAGCTCTTTGGATCCATCATGAATATTCAAAATTGGAGCTTATGTGCAATTAGTCGGCTATATCACATGGCACGTCTCTGGCTCCTGATTGGAAGGATGCCCTGGCTGCCCTGTTGCCCGTTCAAATAGAAAGTATGTTTTCTGGGACTGTTCACACATTGACTTTGAAATTTGTTTCCCACAAACATTTGTCCTCAAAATCCAATTGCTTTGACGGCTGAAGAAAGCAGACATAAAAGAAACATGGGCATTTATAATTGAAAAGGAAAGTCCTGAGCTTTGTTGAATCTCCTACCGGAGGTGCCAATTAGAGCCTGCTGGATCCTGGATGGAGACACCTGCCTATTCCTCCCCAGCTCATTTTGGACAGGAGAGCAGCAGGCATTTGCAGGCACTGCCATGTCGGGTCTGGTTTAGACCTGTAGCCTCACAGCAAAAGTTGCATGAGTCCAGCTCCCCTGTCCTGAAGCCAACCAGGCCCCAGAACTTTTAGAAACTGAAAGGCTAAATGAAAACATCAAATACCAAGACAGTTTGCAGGAATATCAACCCGAGGAAAAGAAAAAAACAAAAAAAACCAAAAAAACCCCAACCAGCTGCACCAATACCATCACTGGGCACAGACAGCTCCAGATTTTGTAGCTTCCAGACAAAGTCAGCAGCAACCGTCAGAATCTGTGTTTCAAGTCCGACCTTCTGCTTTTATCTATATTTTAAACCCCACACAAGGTATACAAGGTGAATGTTGCTGTTACAGTCAGAAAAGCCTAAATAATGGATGAAGAACAGAGGCTGCAAAAGGGGGGGGGGGTAAGAAAAAAAGAGAAAAAGAAAAAAAGAGGAAGAGAAAAGCTTGAGGTGGGGGGGAGGACAAGAGAAAAAGAAAGGAAAGAGGCCTCCAAAATCAGGAGAGGCTGACAGCATCAGTGGGAGCATTTTTTCTTCCACTGCTGCAGTGAGGCACACAGAGAATTGATCAGGGGCTGTTGCTGGAGCAGTTGCCATTTGCTACTCTCCAACCAGAGTCAAAGTCGAGCAGCTTCTGTGCTGCCTTTGCCTATCCTCTGAGCTCATCTTCCAGAGGACACACAAATGTTCTCGGTAGGAAGAAGCCAGGAGAGTTCTGAAGTTGGGCATGGTGAGAGAAGAAGGTGTACCTGTTGGACAGGGCTGTGCTGTACCCAGAGGTGCTATATTACCAGGATTGGGTCCTCTTGCACTGAGGTTGAGGGAAAGGTTTGTCCATCATGGAAGCACAGATGGGCAACTGCCCAGGCCCCCACCCTCTTCCAGGCAAGGGTGAAGACAGGAACCCTTCTTTGGCAATGGTCTAAGGATGCTTTTTGCCTTGCCTTGCCTTCCCAATTATCCGTATCTTTCGAGGTTCATGGTTAAGAGGGATAAACCAGGACTTCAGATGCTGGACCGGGAGCATCTCTGTGATAAGGGGAAGTGACAGAGCTTATTCACCAGGCTTGGACACAGCTGGCACATCCACAAATCTCTTCCTGCACTGGCCACCTCTGGGGCAGCCTCCGTGACCATGCTTTTTTCTTCCTGACACTGCAACCTCAGTCCCCAGCTGGGCTCAGGCTTGGTGGTGGAAACTGTGGTCACAGTGGTGTAGACACACTGAAGACACATCTCTGGGGGTATGTGTGTCCCCCCCCAGTGCTGCAATGAGGACAGAATAGGGATAGAAGGGTGATTTCAGGGGGCTGTTTTCACCCCAAAACTGCCTGGGACCAGCAAGTACCCTGATTTGGGGACACCATGCACTAAATAAACCCAGCAGTTCCAATCCCCCAGCACTCTCCATGCCCAGCTCTCTGCCCCTGGCACATACTCCTGAAGATCTCCATTTATTCACGGGAAGGTTTCAGAGCTGATGAATTAAGGCCATCAGGGAAAATTACTATCTAATGAGGATTTTAGCAAAGGGAGCCATGAAGGCAGAAGATCTTTGTATGGAAACCTTTGCTGGATGCTTTATTATTTCCATAAAAAGTTAATATGGAGGCAGCGATCATGCTTTTGCAGTGGCACTTGGAGCACTGGGGAGGTATTTGCTTTTGGCAGTGTTTAGCTTCACCTGGATCCCTCTGAGGGCAGTTAGCATCTATTGCCATGATAACCTACAGCAGAATTTAGACCCCCTGAACAGGAGAGGATTTTTACTGAGTTAAATATTTGGAGTGGCTTGCAGGAGGCCACCTTCGTCCCTCTCCAGCTCTCAGAGGGAGGCTGGCTCCAGCCCACATGAGCTAAGAGCCTTACGAAGCAGAATGAAGCCATCAAGGCTTGGCGCAGAGGCAAGCTGCATTTCCATTCCCTGCAAAGTGCACAGTCACTCGTTCACGACTCCCTCCCAGTTTGTTTTAAGTGGATGCTTGTATCCTCTGTATCTGCGCTCGCTTTTCAGGTGCTCGTTGTTTTTAAGGAGCGAGCTGCCTTGCTGGAGTGGAAGGCTGTGTTGGGACCAGAAAGCAACTCCTTGCCAATGAGCCCGAGTCCTCTCTCTTCCACACACCCACCTTTGGAAAGATGCCCAGGTTTTTATCAAATCCTCTGTGCTGGTGGTCATGGCTTATAACATGCAAGTGACTGCCTGACTCCAACCTCGGCCAGCAAAAAAAGCACGATACGCTGCGATCTGTCCCCAGCCACCAAACATTTGTGTGTCGTTAGTGCTTAGAAAAAGGCAGACAAGCAGCTCCCCTTCCACCCGCGCTCCTCGCAGGGTGACGTCCCCTCTCTCCCTGGCCTCCCCAGACCACAGCCCCCCAGTCACAGGCGGTCAGTCAGACCCTGGCACCGTCCCAGAGTGATGCCACCACATCACCCGTTCTCCTTTGCGAGGGGCAGTTCCAGCCGCGCAGGCAAAGGAACCGGAGCTCAGCAGATACCGGCAGCCCCTCGCCCCGCTGCTGGCTGCAAACAAGGCAGGTGGGTAAACAGCAGCGGCGGAGGAGATGGTCTCACATTATCTTGGGGAGTACGGCAGTGGACCTGCTGAACTGGGCAAGAGCTGAACTGGAGATGGGAGGGGGGGAGGGAAAGCAGGAAAAAAAAATAGCTGAAGCAGAGCTAAATGGAGGTTTTCACAGGGATTGCCTGAAGTCATCTGCTAGGGTCAGATAGATAAACGTGGTAACACCAAGGGGTCATCATTCTGCAACTGGCTTATTTATATTTATGGCCTGTCAGAAGGGACTGTCTTTGCACCGTGAGGCTACTCGAGACGAAAATACAGTGCCATGCACAAGGGACTTTGTCTTGCAGGATGTGTATAAAGGCTGATGTGACAAAGGAGCATAGATGATTCAGAGAGCTCTTGTCTGAGAATAACTAAACTCATGACTGGTTCAACACTGAGACCTCACCACTGGGACCCACCCTGCCCATGCTTCTGGGAGCTGTTATTCCCAGAAATGCTGGTGCTCAGTTGAGTTGCTCAACTGTATTGGACACTTTAACTAGCTGGCCCTGGGCATTGCAAGGCAGTCTGCTGATGATAGCTATGCATGACTCCTACAGGGAGTTTTTGCAGTCAGTAGCTGTGCTGAGAGTTGGTCCTTTGGGTGTGAGTACTCTAGCAATAGCAGAAGAGTTGATAACTTGTTTAGGTATTCTACTACATCTGCAATTTCATATACTTCATAAACCAGGGATGTCTGAGGTCAGCTGCCCAATTGCTGATGGTACCAGTATCAACCGGCACAACAAGAAGTGGGGAAGGTGGGCACTACTGTGGGATAGGGACACCACCAGATGCCATAGTGGCAAGTTCATCACACTGCCCAATCTGTGACCTGTGTCTCTTGTGGATGTTCTCACCTGCACAGGGGAGGCCTCATCTCATGGTGTAGACCCAAACCTTTACTAATCAAGGGTTTTTCCTGGCAGTAGAAAGAGCAGGGAAACAGCGAGGTTGGCAAAAATTGTAGGCATGAAAGTTGGTCTGGAAGGACATTGATCCATCAGTCAAGGGAGAGAGTTGTTCCTTCATTCATGAGTAGTATAGCAAGCCATGTCGATATGATACATTAGTAATAAATGGTGGGAGAATGGGAAGAAACAGCACGGCTGATGGGGATGCTCAGGTAAGAGTTCAAAATGCCTCTTCTGTCAGAGTTGTGTCAATCGGCTTCTTTAATAAGGCTTCAAAAAAAGTCTGTCTAGAGCATCTAAAAATCACTGCAGATTGCTGTAGCCATCACAGCAAGTGTAGTACAGGTGAGGGGTTATTTCTGCATCACCAGCCAGATTCAATCTTTTTTAACACCACCTCTTGCTGAAGACCCACAAGCACAAACACTGACAAGTCTACGATTGCAGACCTGTGTGTGCTAGAGCAGCAGCCTCAGCCTTGGAAAGGTCTCACCACCAGGGTCAAGAGATGACACTGCTGACAGATGCCTGTGGGAGCCGCTCCTCCACGACTTCATAGTAGGCTTGAGATGCTCCAAGGCATCAAACAATTGGAGAAGGAGTGTGAGACTGACCCAATGAAAGAGGCTCCTTTAGGGTTCTTCTAACCACACTTTATCTCCTTCCCTGCTCTCCAGCTGGCAACATGGCATCCTTTACTGGATTAGTTTCTGCTCCCATGGAAAACCCATAGCAAAGGATTCAAGACCTTGGGAATGCCATGGGGTGTAACCTGCAGCAGAAGGCTGAAGTTTTCAGCAGAGCAAAAGACATGCACAAGGAAGGCTACCATGATGAGAACAGCTACAGGAAGAAATGGTCTTCTGTCGTGCTGCCTCATGAATCCAAGAAACTATCCTCTCTCATTTTCAATGCCTGGACTCCATCCCCTCCTAAATCTGTGCCAGCCCAGCATGGCTCTGATTGATAGGTCCAAGTCTCTCATAGGAAGACAGAAGTTCATGTCTTCCTTTCACGGTCCTTTCTAACTTCCCTGTGTGCCAGCTCATCTCCTTCTGCACAGGAGAGAGGTCGTAAGCAGACCCTGAAAATTAACATTTCTTCGTCGTGTCAGCAGGATGAAGGATGCTTCCAGAGCTGGACACCACAGAGCCAGACAGAGTGGACTTGGGCATCACCTCTGAAATCACAAAACAGGAGAGAAGCAAGAGAGGTGGTATCTTCAGTTGTATCTCAGGGGTGGGAAATGGAGGGATGATTCCTATCTGCTGTGGAAGACCTAAAAGCAGAGAGCGAATCAGCCAGTCCACGTCTTTCCAGACTGGGGCTCTCCTAAGGCCTGGTTTTGCTGAGGAGCCACCACAGCAGCCTATTTCTCCCATCCTCATGCACGCACAGAGCAGAGGGCATTAAAATTTGATGCTAAATGACATGGTTTTGTCTGATGCAATGAAGGAAATTCAAGGCTTGGCATACACCCGGCATCTATAGTTAGGTGGTCAAGCTGGGCAGGGACATGTTGTTTTCAGGATGTGCGATTTGAATGGCAGGGGGCTTGTGAGTGGAAGGGACTTATTTAGGTTAAATGATTGTTCAACAATACCCAAAGCAAGAAAAGCCTTTAATCTCCAGGTACTAGAAGTTTCACTCCTCCCTCACACTCTCAGCATCAGAGCTATGGTACTGGAGAAGCCTAATTTGATTTCAGAGTCAACTTTCTTCCAAACTGAGCTACAAGAACCACCCTCATCTCTGTCATAGCCCCTGGCTGTGCAAAGCCACCCACAAAGTACTTACACCTTGCCCAGATACATTCTTTGGCACCACATGATGTCAAAGACCCTCTAAGGGTTTACTCTTCTCATCAGATGAGTTTTGCTCAGCTGTGGGCTGTGGAGAGAAGATGAGGGATGCAGGGAATTTGAGGCAGCTACCAGAGGGTCTTCTCTGAGCCTGACACAAGTACTGAACATACAGCAGGACCAGGGGACAAAGAGGGGGAAAAGCAAAATATCATGAAGGTACTCAACATGGAGGGGGCCGGGGGGATAAGTTTTTGCAGGGCAGGTGGTTGCCCGCTGGTGGCTTTAGGGCTGCTTAAAAACAAGTCTAGATATGGTGCTCTCTGTTAGAGCAAATAGGCCACTGTGAAAATGTGTAGGTATTTGCAGACATAAAGCCCACCATGGGGTTCACTGCTGTTTTCATTTGCATCCCCATAGGCTTTCCACTGAGCAGAGGGAGCACTTGTGCATGGCCCAGTTTGCAGGGGGATCGATGCAAGGTGCATTCACCCAGCCACCTTGAGAGGACTTTGTGGCTTTGGCCCCTTTCCAGGCAGGGAGCTGGAACATCATGGTCTAACCCATCGGCGAGCACGCAGAGCAAAGCACCATTAACAAATGAACGGAGCTACAGACCCTGCAGGCAGCTCCTTAACCATTCACTGGGAAGCACTTTATCAGGTGAGAGTAAAACCCAGTGCATCTGCCCATGAATGAGGAAAAGAAGAGTCTGAGAGTGAACTGTCCCAAAAGGCCACTGAAGTCAGGAATCACCGAAGGCATGATGCAACATATTGTCCTGCCAAGCTGTAGCCCCAGTAAAAATTCAGAAAAATGAAGTGAAGGCAATGAAGCAGGGGAGCTGGCCTCAAGTCCCTGCTTAGGTTCAAGTTCCCATGCAACTTTGGTGTGGAGGGTCCCATTAAACACTTCAATGCTACAGCATCTCACTCTGAGGCGTCTGGTTCTCAGATGGATCCCAAATGCACGTCAGACTCCTGATCCTGTGCAGTGATTCAGGCCCTTGAGAAGGGTGTCCTGGCAAGGTGGCAGGATGAGACACAGTGGAGAAGGTGGTATTCCATATTCCAGGGTGGTATATGATCCCCATCTCCAGCAGAGCATCAGTCAGGGATTCTGCTAAGCCTGCCCAGCTAGGACTCCTTACTGGTTACATACTAATATTACCTGGCAGGGCTGAGCAGCACCCCTTTGCTTTTAGAAAGCACAGCAGCCATCCCCTGTTATGCACTAGCACAACAGTTAGAGCATGGCAGGGTGCTAGAAAGCCAAGCTGCAACACCCACTTTGTCTCAGGAGCCACCCAAGGGGCATCTCTGGTCCCCAAAACAGTGGGTGTGAGGGCTGTGCAGAGCCTGAGGGACAAGGGGCAGCAGGGCCAGGGCATGAGTGCTGCTGAGGAAGCAGTCTGGGTGGTTTGCAAGGGGATGAAAGCTGGGACAGGGAGTGGGGAGAGGCTTGTGGGGACCTCGCTTCAGACTGAGTGGGGTGCTTTGGCTCAGAGCTGTGCATAGAGTGCTGCTCAAGAAGAAGAATTGCCCTGGCAGAGCTGGCTGATGCTCAGACCTCCCCAGCCTGCCGTCTCCTGCTCCATGCAAGTCACCGTGCAGGGAAGTCCAGGGTTGTCTGGGGGTGCCGGGTGCAAAGCTCATCCTTTCAGGAAAGGAAGGCTGTGGAGGAAGGACAGGCAGACACCCAGAACCTCTTCTCACTCTTTGGGGCTCTCGTCCACCCTGCTCAGAAATAGGGTCAAGCCATATTTAAAGCAAGCAGGCACTGAAGTAAGCCTATGCAAGATCAGCCACCTCTGAGTGCAGGGTCTGCTCCCTAAGTGCTGTTTTTCATCACAGGTCTGGTTTCCCTGTTCTCTGCTATTTTCTTCTAGTCAGAATAAAGTCCCCTCTGGGGGCTCAGTAAGTCCCCTGTGAGCTGCTCGATACCAGCACATCCCCTTGCCTGTGGGCTGGTGAGAGGAGGTCACATCTTGGCCTCTTTTGCTTCCGAATTACTCCAAATCACTTGAGGATTTTAGTGAACAAATGTATCAGTTAAGCAGCTTCTCAGAGCTGGTGGAAGGATCATCTATCCCCACCTCTGTGCAAGGGCTGCTGCGTGCATCTGAGCCCTGCAGGACCAGGCAGACCAAGTGCCTGCTCCCTCGCTTGGCAGAGGTGGCCCTGGGGAGGTGGAGGGAGGACCTGGGTCCCAAGAAGGGCAGGACAAGTGGCCTGGAGGCCAGTTGCCTTCAGGAACCAAGGGCAGCAGGAGTGTCCCCACGGGGGTGCCTCGGCTCTCTGCATTCGCGGGGTGTAAGAGCAGCTGGAGCTCAGGCTGCCAGACCAGTCCATGTAGGAGACCGAGGCCAACTTGCTTGCCCAGGGCTGACGATGCAAAGGCACTGCAAGGTCCACGAGAGCACTGTGCCCCCGGCAGCATCCTCAGGCATGCTGAAGCACGGCTGTCTGGGCGTGTGGTGGGCGCATGGGGCAAGCCCAAGCTCAGGAGACAGCACGGTTGATGCTTCAGGCTCTCTGCAGACTCAGGGAGACTCTGCAGACCCAGCTTTGAAGTCTTCTTGGTAAACACTTCACCTAGAATTTTACCGTTGGAAACAACGAAGCTGAGCTATTGAATTGATCTCCATGCTGCCATGATTTCAATAATTGGAGGCCATAGGGAGAGACCACAACGCCTAAGCTTTAATTGAACCTTTGCTCTCAGCAAGACCCAAAGAGCAAGGCCCTACAGAGGGAGCTTTAAGGTTCCCTTAATTTAACCAAAATATCCTGCAGCCCATTTAACAGCACATTATGAAGTTTTATCATAAATAATTAACACTGAACTACAATTGACATTATGAAGCATGTGGCTGGCTCAGTTAGTATCTTACAACAGCCAGTCATTCACAGGGGGGATGCACAGCCATCATGGCAAAAATCAGCCACTTCCCCCGGCAAGAGAAGCGCTTAATGCAGCTGATTCTGGTGCAGAGCATGGCAGCTGCTTAACAGCACTCTTCCAGACAAGGAGCAAAGGAAAACATTATGTCTAAACTGGATTGCAGGGTCGATTTGGGGTGGCAGAAGGTCAAGAGCCTTTGGCCAGGACTTGAGGGTCGGTACATCACAGGGTTAAGTCCATAATTGTATCTGAGTCTCTGCCCTCCTCCAGGCTGGTACAGCACCATGCTGGTCAGCATGTTGTTTTGATGGGACACCAGCTCTCGGGTGAAAGGCAAGCCTGCTTTTCTCATTGCTTGCAGTCACTAACAGCCCTGGCGACTTCTGCAAGAAGTCAAGGCTGGAGGTCCATGCCCAGACATTGGGACCCTCCTCACTCCCTGCTCCCGGGGGCCAGGCAGCGTTGGGTGCTGCTGCCTACGCTCCGGAGGTGGTTGCACGTCTCAGCGACAGGCAGAGGGACTCCCAGAGATGTGGCTTTCGGCAATGTCAGTACCGCCTGGAATGATTGCCTTGATTTCAAGGTATTCGAGAACAAAATTTGACCCAGAGCTCAAAGTTTCCCAAGGGAAACCTATACCTCATCAGCTGGTAACATGAATAGACTGACCACTTTTCATCCCCTGTCTCACAACAGAGCTGGGCTCCTCCATGAGCCATGGGGAATACAACTCGGCATCCCAATCAGCTTGCCCACCACCTCCCCTTGCCCCCCGCACCCCACTGGTTCGCACCCCTCGGGGACATGTCCCTGTCTGTCCACCTGCCTTTACACCAGGGGAGACAGCAGCACAAAGGTAACAAGCAGAGGGGCTGCACTTCGTGATGAATTAGTCACGGCCAGAGAACTGACCCCGTGTCCTGCTGATCCGGCTGGCTGTACTGCGCAGCTGTTGGGGGCTGTGAACAGTTGTAGAGCAGAAGATTCCCATGGTTTTGGCTACAGACTGCATCTAGAGCTGATCCATTCCCCCCCGCCTCAACCCCCTCCTTAAGCTGTGTCTTTTAATAAAGACATACAGGCAGCACGCTTGAAAAGCTCACTTAGATCTGAAGCAAACAGCGCAGCCAGGATAAGAAAAAAATCCATGCGAGAACCCGGAGGTAGTGAGCGCTCCCATACGCTGGCTGCAGGAGAGAGGCGCGGTGCTGAAACAGTACGTAAGAGGGTGCTGAGCAGAGCAGGCTGCAAGGGAGAAACCCGGGCAAAGGCAATTGAAACATCTCCGGGAAAAGTCATCAGAAGCCATTAGCCCATGCACGGGAGGCTGTGCTGCCTCACCGGCTCCCTGCGGGGAGGTTTGGGTCTCTAATGGGAGAGGCTGGAGCCTGGGACTCCCTCGGTGCCTCTCTGCTGTTGGTTGGGTCCCAGTTTGTCTGCCCGAGCAGACCAGCTTAGCTCCTGCTGCAGGGGCTGGGAGAGCAGAGCAGAGACCTGGCACGTCCAGCGTCCGCTCCCTCCACGCGGGGAGATGTGAGCGGGTCTGCACTGAAGGGTCCTTCCGAAGGAGCAAATGGTCCTCCCAGTAGGAGAAGGGAAACCCCCAGATGTGAGCGTCCCCCCCACCAGGAAGGCCGAGTGGGTTTGGGAGGGAAACGGCCCTCCCCTCTTGGCTCAGCCGGCACGGACCGTGGCACGACAGGAGCCATCGTGACACGAGAGGAGCCGTGCTCTGCCTGGGACACGCTGCCGGCATTTCCCACGGGATGGGCTAGTCAAGAGTCCTGGTGTCTGAGCTGGTGGGCTGGAGCCCGTGTGAGAGGGCAGACTGCGAGGACTGAGAGTCCTGCACGGGAAAAAGGGAGGAGAGAAGAGCAGAAGAGGCGATGGAGGGGGTGGAAGGAGAAGATGAAGGGGGAGAAAGAAAGTCAGAAGGCAGGTAGGACAGGGAACAGATTCACTCATGGTGTGACTCAGAGTGAGGAAAGGGGCCTCTGAAATTATATTAACTGGTTTTGGTGACCGCACGAAAGCAATACTCCTATCCTGAAGTTCCACTACCACCAGTGGGACCCTAACCCAGCCCTACACTCATGTTTTAGTGTCAGCAGCACATGGCTAAAAGTGGGACAATGAATTTGTCATTCCTTATCTGAGGATCCTGAATGCTGATCTCACTTGGGACCCCAAGGCAAGTGGTGCAAATATTGATAAACAGGAAAAGTTCTGCACTGAATGTTAATATTGGTGTTAGGAACCAGTTCAAAGTCTGGATAGATCACAAGATCCAGAGTGGACGAACATGTGCGGCGGATACTCCCCCACCGTATTGCGAGGCCAACAGGCATTTCCTCCTTGAGTTGGGTGCTCTGTTTTATGGAAGAGATAAACGTGGCTTTGCTCCACTATTTAGCCCACAGTAACGTGCAGCGAGGCTGGGAAGTGCTTTCCTGGAGCTGGTGATGAATGAGGCAGAGTTTCTGCTGACTAGCTTGCGACAGGGATTGCAGTGTGCATCGCTGAAAACACGCTCTGCGAAACAAACTCCCTCTGATTCACAGGTAGCAGTTGGGTAGTCACAGAATAGTTGAGCAAGATCTTACACAAACACACATGCTTTTTTTCTTGTGCGAAACGAAAACCTTCCTTGCCTGGTATAAATAAAACATCGTTCCTAGTTGACATTTTCATATTTCTCAGAGAGCTCTTATTTTCCTATAGCTGCTGGAAATGTTGGTGAGATGCTGCAGATGAAATATAAATTTTATCTCTGATCTCTCTATCTCCAGGATCCCAAATTTTCTGAAATCCCCTGTGAGCTTCCCTACTCTCTAATTCACCCCATGATCCAAAGCCAAATTCCACAGCACTTCCTTAGAGCTTATGGCTAAAAATGAGGCACTGTTCCCGCAGGGCTTCTGTAGGACTGCTGGTAAGCAGAAGGCTATCCCTGTAGGTTTGTGTTGGTAAGATCAAATTCTTTGTCTTTTTGCATGGGAAAAGCACAAGATTAAATTTCTGGAAGTATTTGTTTAACACAGATTTAAAAAAAAAAAAAATACTTGTAGCTTTATTAGGCTCCCTTGTCACCGGGACGAGTGTGCGGAGCATGGAGCTCTATTTTTGCACGCTGGAGTCAGGTGTTAAAGCTGCTCATACTGCAGGCAGATTGAGCACCCCAACCCCTGATTTTGGTAGCAACAGGAGGAAACTCAGAATTTGGTCCTCGGAAACACAAACTGGGAGATACCTCAAGGGTGAGTGTCAACCAGCTTTTTCTGTTTCTTTCTGGAGCTCCCACCCTCTTCTGACCAGACTGGGTGGAACATGGCCCGACATCTGCAGTGCAGAATGCGATACCCAGGCGACCAAAACCTGGGGTCCGTGAGTATTCACCCACATTTGCGCGTCAGGCTGCAGTGACACAGACCAGCCCACCCATCTTCACTTTCCCCCATCCTGTGAACTCTCCCCAGGCTTTCCCTGTGCATCTCCTCTGCCCACCGAGATGTTTCCTTTTCTCTTCTACTCAGAGCAAGTCACCAGCCTACCCCTGCCTGATCTGACAACACAGAAAGAACTTTCCTCACCTGGTGTAGCTGAGCTCCTGTGGGAACATACAATACAGGGCCTGATCCTGCACTCCCTGCTCAGTCAAAATCCCCAGCAACTTCCCGGGGCTGGGGGAAGGGTTTGGTAGCAGAGAGAAAAGAGCACAGATGGGAAACCTATGGCCTGACCGAGGACTCGTTACTTGTGAAGAGCGACTGGTCATTTGGAGAAGGGGGTAATTGTCCTGCCTGCTGCCCTACCCTGCAGTCAGCTGTGGGGTTTGCCCCACACAATACCCTGCCCCATTTCCCAAACTCTTTCCAAAGACAGCTAATTGCTAGCCTTCTTCCTGTGTTCCCCCTCAAGCCTGGCTGTCCTCCTCCCTGCTCGGGCACCTATGAAGCTTTTAATTACTGCTTTACTCCTTTTTTCCCTGTAGTGGAACAGAGCCTACTTCAAGCATCGGCCTCTTTAAAAATACATCTGCTCTGCACTGCACTAAAACACATAGAATAATAGAAGAGAGTCCGTCAGCAGGGGCACCCTTTACCTGTATGGCTTTCAAAGGCAGGAATCTTTTAAAGAACATGGAGCATTTTCTCTCCTCCAGACCCAAAGCTGAGTGCAAAGCTGTGACATGCTAGTAATATTTGAATGAGGGAGTTCACGTATCCCTCCTTTGGCATACAGGCTGGTTGCAGCGACACACGTGCTAGTCTGGGGTTATCCCTCCGGGATCAGGCGATGCCTGCTGCTGTTACTGGGGATGGCTGGTGGTGGTGGCCAACTTACGGATTCCCCACATCTTTTAAAGCTCTGCATGAGGACTAGAGCTACAAGCTCCACGGGTGGAGAGATGGGACACACTGATGGTCCCCAGACAGTCAGGCTATCAACAACCTTCCCTGCCTTGTTTCCCTTCCCAGTGGGGAAAACAGCCCCTTGGCCCTGCGGTCCGGTACTGACACAAGAGGTGTGCTGGCACCGTTTGCTGTCGTCCTGCATCTCAGGAACCACAATCGGTCCCTGTACCTGTGAAACAAAGTGGGGTGAAAGGGAGCTGGTGCAGCGTTACAGCCATCCTAAATTAGTCTATTTAAAACATAAAGGAGGGACAGTGCTTCCCCCAAGATTTCCTCAAAGACGTCTGCCTTTGCCTGGAGTTACCAGACTCAAGTTCAGCAGAGCATGGATAACTTTAAACACATTCCTGCACGCTTGGGTGGGTGGTGTCACGGGCACACCGGCCTGGACCATTTATCTATGTGCTCTAGGGGCTTAGATGCCCAAATTCTTGGAGGGTCTTGGCTTTTATAGCAGGGAAAAAAAAATAATAAAAGAGCGCAGCATGGAGCTAAACACCTTGGAAGTAAGCACTGTATTGCAAGAAGAGATCCTTGCTGCGGGGTCACACACCAGCTCCCAGGGCTCACTGGGCAGATCTCCAAGAACCGATATCCAAGAGCTTCAGCAGCCCAGAACTGGTGGGCCACTTTCCTCGGGAAGCCTTTGCAGCACCAGGGATAGGACTCGTCTGTGCTAAGCTGTCACATCCCCATTTATAGTTGTCTCCATCTGAGCTCATCACTCAGCATCTTTATAGGCTTTAAGGCGAGTAGGATGCCTCTGGAGTACCATCCACCCGCCCCACTTCAGAAGTCGATGTTAGAAAGAGATGAACTGCACTGTTGACTCCTTGGCTCCTCTCCATTGACCATAACTGGTGCCTAGAGGTCTACACTCACCTGTGCACCCCTGCTTTGAAGACCCCAAATGCATCTCTATCAAGGTTAAATTCCCGGTGAATTAGTTGTGTGTGACGTTTTTGAGTTCCCAAGGTGCACCATCTCCTGACTGGAGTGTTGGGGAAGGGAGAAGGCCTGGCCCACCCCATCCATTCCACCAGCTTGGAGATTAGGAACCGAGTCATTTAAGGTGGCCGCCACCTTCTCCTTGAGCTCTGGGCCAGCATCAGTGGTGGGTGAGCAGATACCCTTAGAGGTGGACCTGCTGCCAAAGCGACAGGTTTGATCTCAAGGCTAGCTCATATCAAACCTCAAATGAAAAAAAAATGGTGAGACCTGAGTGTCCAGTCCAATCAACATTCCTTTCATTTAATGCTATTTTAGCTCTGGGGTCATGGTTCAGGGGTGTCCTTTGCACTCCAGGAATAGCGAGTGTGCATGTGCCCATGACACCTCTGTGTACGACTTCTTCCGAAGCTCTGCCTGCTGTCCTTGCCCTGGACTTTCCCCCAGCCTCACCCTGGGCAAAGTGTGCTGCAGAGCATGAATTTGGAGGGGCTTGGGTTCCCTTTAGGTGCCCAGACTGGACCTGAGCATTCGAGGTGAGACCCTCATGTGCTGCCCCAGAAGAGGGACAGCCAGAAAGCTCCGCAGCCCCTGGGACGGGGTCCCTCACCACCCCTGCCCACTAGCCTTTCCTGGCACCTTGGCGAGCAGCAGCAGGAGCCGGACACAGAAGCCGAGACTCAGGACCACGGCTGGGACCTGCCCCTGGGCTGTCCTGGCTCCCAGACCTTCTGCCAAGAAGGACCAGCAGCTTTTCCTCAACCTGTGCCCAGGAGGTGGCTATTCAGGAGCAGGGGATGGGACATAAAAGGGGCCCTTCTCGACCTCCTCCCGGACCACCCCACCACGCATACCAGACTCTCGCACCCAACCTGGGCCCAGCAAGTGCTGTTGGAGCAGGAGCAGGATCAATCTCTGGGCCCCTCCTGCCTAGTCCCCTGTATGTGATGAATTTGCCAGGCCTCATCACCACTCCCGGAGCCGCTGCCTGCCCTTCCCAGCCACCGAAGCCGCTGGCCGTGGCTCCCAACGCTCATTGTCCAGGGCTGCCCCATCATTTGCTCTAGTCCCCGGCCGGACCCCCCTCGCCTTACCTGGCGGCCGGCAGCACCGTCCGGGGACCGGGGCTTTGCTCCCCACCCGCGGAGGAGCCCCAGGCGGCCCAGCTCCGCTCCAGTTCCCGAGCTGAGCGTGCATTTGCCCAAGCGCTTTGCATTTGTGCCTGGAAAATAACCGACTCGCCTTTTTATGATCGTGGGTGATAAATATTGCATCGCTCCCCTTTGCAAACTTTTAAGAGAGGGGACAGAGCGGTACCTGCAAAGCTGCCGGCACCGGCCACTGGGCAGCGACCCCGGCCTGGAGCAGCGAGCCCGGAGCCCCTCGCTGCATGCCCAGGCAGGGCTGGGGCTCTCGGCTTTGAGGAGGGGGCGGCCGGGGGGCTCTGCGAGGCAGGAGCAGCGGCAGACTGGAGCGTGTTATGTCTGCGAGGGAGAGCCGGGGAAAGGGGGGGCTGGGGAGAGCGAAGAGGGCCCTGCTAATGCTGCACGGAGCTGATTCTCCAAGGCCCCCCCGGGCAGCACTCAGCATCCAGCCTTCATTAAAATTTCATCGCCAGCACTTGGCCAAGGTCTATTTATGAAAATGCGCTTTTCGCTTCATGGAAAAAACAGGAACGGAGCGAAAGAACAAAGGCGGGGATGGGGTTTGCGAAGCGCCCAGGAATAGAGCCGGGCGGCCGCGGAGGTGCGGGCTGGGGGGGGCCCGGCCGGGTCGCCCGCCTCCCCGGAGCCGCCCCCCGGGCCCGGGTGCTGCCCCGTTCCCACGGCGCGGGCGGGGCGGGCAGGGCTGCCCAGCCTGCCCCCGCTCAGGCGAAGCGGCTCCTCCGACGCTTATTTCGGGCGCTGCACAATTTTCCCTCTTTTCAGGTGTTTTGGTTTTTTTTTAATTCCCCCCGCCCCGTAAAATCTGCGGCTTGGGGAGCCGCTCCGGCCCGCGATCGGGGTGCAGCATCACACCTCCCCGCTCCCCCCGGCTCCTTGCATTTGGATATTTATTTATTCCCCCACCCCCCCCGAATAAGTTACAAAACAAACAAAAAAACCCAACCCAACCAACCAACAAAATCACCTCTTTTTATCCACGCCTCCCCCTCCCGGGACATAGGGCACAGCCCGGGGGGCTGCCCCCCCGCTGCCGAGGGGCTGAAGTTCGTGCCGGGCAGGTTTCGATGCGAGCGGCTGCGGGAGAAGAAACTCCAGGATGAGCCGAGCCGGGAGTGAAAATATCCCTTCTTCAGCCGTCTCAAGTCGCAGCCCGGGGAGGGCCGGGGAGGTGACAGAGGCTGCCTGGAGGGACCCCCCCGCTGTCCCCCCGGGGAAGGCGGAGCGGGGGGCGAGGGGCACAGCCCGTCCCCGCGATCGTTTGCGGGAGAGCCCGGCCGGGGCGGGCTACGCTCCCCCCGACCCCCGCCAACGAATTTAGTCCGTGGGACCGTGGTCCGGGCTTGAAAGTAAAACCCACCCCGGGACCCATACGTGGGGGCTTCAAAACAGCCCGAGTTTGGGCTGGTCTCCGCCGGGAAAGGGGCGAAAACACCCCCTCGGCTCCAGCCCTCCCTTGAGCCGCCGGCGGGGCTGAAACCCGGCGGAGTTCGCTCGGGGGCAGCCCCCACACCCCCCGCTCCTTCCCGGGGCGAGGAAGGGCAGCTCTGCCCCTCCCGTCCTCGCCTTTCCCCGCATTTCGTTTCTTTCCCCGCGCTCCGACGGGAGCCGGCGGCCGGAGGCGGCGGGGATGGGCTGGAGGAAAAAAGGGGCTTCGGGGGGCGGAGAGGGGTTCTCCCCGGAGCCGTGCCCGGCGGCCGCAGTAACTCCAGGAGGCAGGAGGGTGAGGTAAAACGTGCATGATTTATTTTGAAATGCTGCAGCGTACACAGACACCAAATTTCATTCAGCACACACACAGCGAAACGAAATCTCGTTTAATTTAAAAGGAGAGAAAAAAAAAAAAGGAAACGGAGGCAAATTTCTCTATTAAATATGCAAAGAAAAAAAAAAAAAGAGTATTCTTGCCTTAGAAAGTGCAGAGTTCCCTATTTGCAAAGGCAGCCGCCCCCGCGGAGGGCCGGGGCCGGGGCTGCCCGGGCATCCCCGCTGCCCCGGGCCGGTCCCGCCGCGGCCGCGCCGCTCCTGTGAGCCCGAATGACTTGATTGTCGAAGCGTAGGGGTTTTTGTCTTTTTTTTTTTTTTTTTTTTTAAACAGTGAAGTCATACGGATATCGAACAGTTTGAGTGAAACCAAAGCAAAATAAATCTCCATTTTTCCCCGAACAAACGGTGACTCCAGGGACGTGCCAAATTATTTTTTTTCTTTCTTTCTTTTATTCTTTTCTCTTTTTTTTTAATCCTTTCTTTTTTTCCTGTTTTTGTAATTTAGCCGATGAGGTAGAAACAGAAAAGTTATTGCAAAAATGCAATGGGTTTGCTGGGGGACAGGGGAGAGCGAACAAAACCATGCAAGTGCGTGTGTGTGCGTGTGTGTGCATGGGGACTCTGGCAGCGAGCGCGGGGAGCACGGGCCGGCACCTCCATATTTACAGCCGTCCAGGGCGGCTTCGAGCTCGTTTTCTTTCTTATTTGTTTCTTTTTTTTTTTTTTTCCTTTTTAAAATTTTTTAGAAGAGGAGGACTGGGCACCACGGCCCCCACCTGCCCTGCCAAGCCGGGAAGGGGCAAGGGGGCTGCAACAAAGACCTGCCGGGCTCTTGCTGCTGCTGCCCTGACTCTGAGCACCCCAAAACACCCCCCTAGGCCTTTCGTTTTGTCTTTTCTTTTTTCTCCATCTTTTTTTCCAGTTTTATCTACAAAAGCAGTCTGTATCAGTCATAACAGCACAGCCACTTTGCCCGGGGGTGAGGAGCAGGCACCAAACTGTTCACTTCGCTTTGGGCAGGTTTCCCTTTTTTAGGTTTATTTTTCTTTTTTTTTCCCCAATTTTTTTTTTAAACAAACAAACAAAAAAGCCAACAACCCCAACCCCTGCCCGTTTTGGAGGGGCTGGGGGCCAGGACCACAGCGGGCCGGTTGCAGTGGGGGGAGGCAGACACTCCCCACCACTGCCCTCCCAACCCCTTCTTCAGTAGGTGGCAGAAAATTTCATCCTTTTCTGCTTCTGTCTCTGATTGCAAAACCAGACCCGCACCACGTTCTTCTTCAAGTCTAACTTCTCGGCGATGGCGGCAATTTTCTCCGAGGAGGGCCGCGGCTGCACGGCGAAATAGGCCTCCAGCGACCGCTTTTCGGGGGCAGCGATGGAGGTACGCTTGCGTTTCTTGTCACCCCCCGTGTAGATCTCAGGTTTGGTCATTTTCTCCCTCTGGGCCCGCTCGGCCTCCTCCAGCCACGCTTCTAGGATGGGCTTGAGGGCCACCATGTTGTTGTGGGACAAGGTGAGAGACTCAAACCTGCAGATTGTGCTTTGGCTAAGGCAGCCCACCCCCGGGATCTTCAGGTTGGCCAACGCGGAGCCCACGTCCGCTTGGGTCACCCCCAGCTTGATCCTCCGCTGCTTGAACCGCTCGGCGAAGGACTCCAGCTCCCGGGGGTCCGTCTCCGTCTCGGGGCCGGAGATGACGGCGTGGGAAGCGAGGCCGTGGGGGTGGGACATGTTCATAGGTTGGGAGTGGTGGGCCATGTGGTTGATAGCTGACATGTGGGAGTGAGGGTGCGAAGGTGTGGAGCCCACGTCCGGGCCCGGCACCCCTCCGAGGGGGAGGGCAGAGTTGAGGTGGTCCAGGAGCTCGCCGTCCAGGCCCTGGGAGGGCTGGTGGTGGTGGTGGTGGGGATGGTGCGTGGTCAGCACGGACGGGTGGTGCAGGTGGACGGAGGACGAGGTAGGAGTACAGGACACGCTGCTCATGGTGTGGTAGGTGGCATCCGGCTTGAAGGGGTGGGTTTTCTGCGATACTATATCCACAGCGGCCAGAGCCTCAGCACCCCGCAGCAAGGTCTCGTCAAAGCCCGCAAAAATGTTACCCTGGATCTGGATTTGGGGCGGGGGGGGAGCGGGATAAAAGTGGGAGCAAAAACAAACCGAAAGAGCGGGAGAGGATTAAAAGGAAAGCAGCGTTATGGAGATCCCACTCTGCCCCTGGGACAGGTAAGATGAACTGAGTTCAACTCCCCCCCCCCAAATAAAAGGGCCAGGAGCAGGGTGCCGGACCCCGGGCACCCACCCTTCCCTCTGGGGCGACCTCCCCAAAAAAGAGAGCAGCCGCAGAGGGGGGAGAAGCCAGTGGGTGTCCCGCAGAGCCTCTGCTCTACCGGCTGGCACGGCCGAGTTGGGCAAGACGGCTGCTCTCTCCCAGCCCGGGACGGACCCGCCAGCTCTTCCCCCGGCTCCCCCAGCCCCTTTCCCCGCTCCGAGCACCCTCGGCGGCAGGGACAGCCCCCAACCCACCGGACCAACCGCCCTGGAGGAGAGAGGGGGACACCCCCCCCAAAAAAAAAAAAACCCCTAAACGAAACCCAAACCCAGACGGAACCCGTCGGCTGCCGAAGTAAGTCGGGGAGGGCGGAAGGCAGCGCGGTCCGGGAGGGTGCGGACCCCCCAAAACCCACCCGGGGGAAGGGGGGGGTGGGAAAAGCGGAGCCCCGCCGAGGTGCGGCTTACCTGGGGGGCGGGCAGGCAGGCTCTGCGGATGGCTTCGGAGCTGGTGTGCAGGTGGGGGTACTTGGGTTCGTGCAGGATGGGGTGCATGCTGAACGCCTGCTTGCTGTTCATGGACATCATGGTGGGCGAGGAGCGGGGCAGGGGCAGGGGCGCTCCGGGCAGCCCGGCTCCGGGGGCGCGGTATTGTCTGGCTCCGCCGCCCGGCATCAATGGCATTATAGCCCGGCCCCCCCGCCCCCCCGCCCGCTTATTGGACGGCTCTCGGGAGGCACCTCCCACCGCCCGCCCCCCGGGCAGTGAGCTCACCCCCCCCCGGTTGTACACCCCCCCAAAAAATCGGGACTCACCCCCCCCCCCCGCCCCGGCACCGCGCAGCCCCGGGGGTCCTCACGGCTGCGCCGCGCTCCCCGCGCCCCCCCTCCCCGGCGGGGACGGGAGATGGGGATGGGGGGGGCGCGCTCCGGGCTCCCTCCGGCCCCGCACCGGCGGCGGGGGGGGGCGAGCGGGGCCGGAGCGGTGCTGCGGGAGCCGGGACGCGCTCCTGCCCCGGGACGGCCGCCGTCGAGCAGCCCCGGGGCCCGGCCCGGTACGGTACGGCCCCGGCTGCGTCCTCCCGGGCGGCTCTGCCCAGCCCCTGCCCGACCCCTGCCCGGCCCCTGCCCGCAGCTCCGGGCGGGGTTTCCCCCGGGGGTGTGGGGAGCAGAGCAGACCCGAGCCCGGGTGTGAGCCGGAGCCTTCCCACCCCCCCTCCTCTCTCTCTGCAGGGAAAAAGTACCTCGGGTTAAAAACCGTAAGAACGATGAAATAAGGAAAAAGTTTCACCAACTTTTTTTTTTTTTTTTCCCCCTGCTTCCATGAAGCTACCTGGCTCGATTACCCAAACCCTCCTGCCAGTGCAGCGTCCTGCGGTCTCCACGTCTGTCTGTCTGTCTGTCTCTCTGCAACCTCTCCATCCTCTCCAGCCCATTGCTGCCTGTCTCTGCCTGACAGTCTCTGCCTCCAGACTAACCCATCCATACGAATTCCCACTCAGCCTGCTGCCCGTGGCATTTCCTTCCCTCTCCTCCCTCCCTGCCACCAAGCCCAGATCCTGTCGCTGCAAAAAAGTGTGGAGGTGAAGTTTGGTGGTTGCGTGCTGGATTGGGGAGGGCTTTGAAGCCCCCTGGCAGCTTCCAGCCCTGCCGAAAGGCGCAGGAGAAACGTGACAGGCAGCAGCACTCTCAGCCCAGAGCAGGGGACTGATGGAGGGGGAACCCCAGGGCCTGCTGGAGAGAGGGGACGGTGGCCATGGGGTTGATGGAGGATAGGAGGGTGCTTGGTCATGCTCAGAGCAAATGCCTTCTCAAGGGAACGGTGGGTGTTTATGCAGCCCGGAAAATCCAGCCCAGCAATGCGTGTAAGGACAATTATACACAGTGCAGGTGTTTTAGGAGTCAGGGTTAGTATCAGTTTTCCTGGCCCCTTTCCCACTCGCCCTCTTCTCCACAGAGCCTGCGCACGGCATCCTCGGAGACGTCCCTTCTCATGGGGATCCTGCTGGGCACCTTGGGTCAGACAGCGTCAGCAAGAGTCCCAAAATCCTGACCAAACCACAGCCTTACCTGAGAGGCTGAAGCATCCCCTGAAAGATGGTCCTTTGGCTCTGGACATGCATGGGGAAAGGTCACATCCAGTCACAGGAGGCTTTGAAAGCAACCATCACCATGTGTGTTGCTGCCCAGATTCAGGCACGGCCACCAAACTGCAATGCTTCTGCAGCGAGAAGGTCCCTAAACTGGACCTGCGTAACACATTGCGTGCGCAGCGGGATGGAGGAGAGGCCGCGGGGGGCTGAATCCTGACTCCGGAGTAGTCTCCTTGGGGGAAGAACTGCATCAGCACTATGGTGCTGCCAGGAAAGCCCTCTCCCTGGTGGCCTGAGAGATGGGAGAGGGTCAATGGCCAGTCCCCGCACACCACGGTCCAGGCAGACCTTCCCATTCACTAAAGCATCCTACACGTGCCAGAGGCCACCAGGACCAGCAGTGTGGCCGGCCAACACACTGATGCTCCAACTATCCACAGGCAAGAGCAGGCAGAAGCTCTGAAGCTTCTCCCCCTTCTGCTTTCTGTCAGCACAGCTCTCTGAGTCATGGTCTCCCCTCTGCTGCTTGCGGAGAGACTGCAGCATCAGGTGATGGGCAGAGGAGAGCGGCTGCCAGAGAGGTTCACTGGAAGCTTTCTGTGCAACGGAGACTCAGGCAGAATTATTGCAAAGGGGAATTGTCCCTCCTGGGAGCTCTGCAGTGGGCCCAGGCACTTTCTCTCCCCTTCAGCTGACAGCGCCTGGATTTGTTAACTCTCTCATGACAGCCAGAAGCTTTTGACAGGGTATTTCATAATTTCTTTTCCTGGGCTCTTCTTGCTGACTCTTCTACCTCCTTTTTCCTCACTCTCTGCACTTCAGCAGCTCAGAGAAGGAAGGTTGCAGAGAGCGGTTCAGTTCCTAGCCCTGGATTTGACTCTCCCCAAGGAAGCAAACTTTGTGCCAAGCTGCATTTTGCTGCAAGGAACTGACTCTAGACTTTGCCCCAGAAGGTGCCTGGGAGGTTGGGGACTCTGGGATTAGACCTGGGCATGCTCCTCTTCTGCACATCACTCAAAGAGTCAGCTGGAGCAAGGGGAAATCAGATAAGAGTCTCCTCTTCGAGGGGCTCAGCAGCTGGTTCTCCACACCTCCAGGAAGCTCAGGACCTGAAGGAACTCAGACCCTGAGGACCGCACAAGGCTCATGAGCTCAGCAGGAAGCACAGAAATACCTTTTCCAGTGCACGAAGTCATTTCCGATCTCATTTTCCACACTTGCGACCACTGAAACAATTGCTGAAGCAGCGGAACAGCTGTCTCAGGCCAACCCAAAGACCCAACTAGCCTTGGGACTTGGGTGTTCACCTAGGAAAATTAGATAAGAAACAGATGAAGTAAATGGCATTCCCTCCCTTTCATTCCCCTGTGTATCAGAGTTTAGCAGACCTCTTTTCCAAACAGCCAAGTCTTCACCCTTTGAGTCTCTTCTCATCACATCCCTGAGCATCCTGCCCTGGATTTGCTTTATCTTGGCAATGACCTTTTTGAGCAAGAGACACTCAGGGTGGGATCCCCGAACACACCTCTGCACACTCTGAACCAGAGACACAGGCATGCACAAGCAGGGACACAGTGGGGCACCACGGTGACAGCAGGAACCCCCTCCCAGCTCTATTCCATGGATGAACCTGTCCTCCTAGCAGCTCCTTCACAGATTTGTGGGCTGGTCCCAGCAAGGAAGAGAGCAGGTGCCCTCTGTATCAACTGCCTCAAAGCCTCTGGATTTATTCAGGAGTTACCAGGTTCCTCTTGCGTAGGGAAAACTGGGTGCCTTACAACCAGGGTGTGCAAAACACCAAACAAGGAGGAAAGTTTCTACAACAGCGATAATAACTAACATCTAAACTACTTGCACAGCAATGGTGTGCTGGTTGTTTATTTAGCCCTTTGCACTTCTGAATCTTGAGAGTACTTTGCAAGGAATGGGCCAAAGTTTCAGGTGACTGCCAATGCTCAGCTATGGCTTTCTTGAGCAACATGGGGCAGCTCTGCAATGCTCACTGTAGTCTCTTCATGTATATACTAGCTTTCCTCCCTAATTGCTCCGTAAATACAATAGTCCATACACCCCTCTTACCCATCCATATCAGCAACTCCTGTGAAGCAGGAGGTATTTCACTAGAATCAGGATAAAAGAAAGGTGAGTCAGGATCTCTCCTATTAGAGCCAAATAAAAACACTGAATACAGAGCCTCATGATCTGAATCTTTTGAAAATGAATTCCTTCTGGGGGGAGCCCAGCTTCCAGGCCAAGAGCTGACACCCCAGCCTGGCTGGTGGCTTTGGGAATCCTTTCTGAGATAAATCCCTATGCAGAAATGGAGAGCTAGAAGGCTCTTCATGTTATTGTTGCTCCTTGTGATGATCAAATGTTGTGGTTATCTGCCACGGCACGAAAAACTAGCAAAATGGGCCATGAATATTGTGGGTATATGACATCTACAGCCAGTGTATTAGATGCTCTCGTTTGTCATTCCCACTGGAAAAATATTCTTGGAGATGCTCTCCAGCAAGGTCTGTGCTCAAGAAGCTCCGTATCTCTGTTGTTTTTTGAAGATGACCCATAATTTCTTGGTCTGGCTTCCTGCCTCTAACCAATAAAATCTTGCAACACTCTGCCTAATCCCCATGTTTTCAATCAAAGGATAAGTCAATGCAGACTTTTTAGAGGGTTGTCCTGCCTGCCATGTGGTTTGATGCCTCAGGCAGTTGCCTCCAGACTCCAGCTGTTTTTATTACCTAAGTGGGTTTGATTGCTCCTTCATTTGTGCATGAATGAGAGCCCTTGGCACCCTCGTGGGCTTTAATGGGGTCTGTGTGTTCTAGCTACCAATTAAACCCACTGGCAGCGATTAACAGCTTCCAGCGTAACATGGAGCAGAGGGCACATGGCTTTCCAGGTCTCCGGGAGAGGATCCGGCGGAAAAGGGACACGGCTTTCTGCAGAACGATGGAGCGCAGGGGCCCTTCCCGAGCAGACAGCTGGGTTGGCTGGAAATGGCTCTGTCCCCAGGTGACCACTGCCACTTTCTTCTCATCGGCGCAGGTCCGGCTCAGCTGTGCCAGGCTCACTCTGTGCCAGCTCAGAGACATTTTCCAGCAGCAGGCTGCTAAAGGTGACGATGCTGGTGGGCAGCCGAGGATGGGTGTCACCCCAAAGTGTGGGTAGAGACATTAGGGGACAGCTACCCACCTGTACGGACTGACCTTCAGGACTGCTCCTGGAAAATGTTGCGTGGGGTGATGTGGACATCAGGAAATCAGTGCATGGAGGGTGTCCCCCCACCTGACGCGGGACAGGTAAGAGGACCCTTCTCCCTCCCCCCCCCCTTTCCTTGTGGTCCTTCCCAGGGCCTGAGCAGCTGGAAATAGCAAAAAATGGTGAATTTCTAGTGCACTGGACATTTTAGGCTTTCACTTAATTTCAGCCCCAAATAGCCAATAGGTCTCATTACCAGCAGCCATCCCAGTCCCTGCCTGCGGCTCTGCCTGGCCTCTGGCTGCATCCTCGCTGTCCCAGGGCCACGGCTCCCGTTAGTACATCTCCTCGGCCCTGCTCGGCCGCTTGGCAGCTCCAACACAACCCGCCACCATCTGTGGGAACCCTGGGGAGGATCCATCCGTCAAAATTAAGATGTTTGGGGATTAAATGCTTCGATCTCATCGGAATTGACATTTTCTGATGAAAATTGGTTTTGTCAGAAAATGTGGAAGCGGCTCTGCTTGCCAGAGGTCTGTACACTGTGATCAGGTGATGGTTTAAATTGTGGGCTTGAGTGCAGGGACGGAAAATCAAGCCCCAAGCGCTTTTTAACCTAAACTAAACTCTGTAACTTGTCTCACTTCCAAGAGAGGCCCAAGGCATCGAGGAGAACATTTCTCCTGCACAGGATGTGCTGATTTAAACTTGGTGCAAGATCAAAAACACGATCACGACAAGCTGAAGTGATACCCCATGCGACTCTGTGGCAAACAGCGGCATTACAGAAGCCTCAATGGACCCCAGATTCTGTGCTGAAATTACAAAAAGACATCACGTCCTGGTTCAAAATATCATGCTTTCAAAACACCTGTTTTTCTAGAGGCTGGGAGAGGAATATAGAAATAGCTCCCGAAGACGAAGAGATTCTCTTCCTTAGCCTGAATAGCACAGCGTATTTTAATGCACAGGTCTAGCACTTTAGGTGTAAGAGAAAGGCTATCTGTGCAGGCCAATGCTGCAAGCCAGCTTGTAAAAATCCTTATTAAAACTCCGCTGAGCCTAATCGTGAAAGATAGCTTTTAATTAAAAAGTGCAACCATTCAGCCAACTTTTATAGGAGATTGCTATGACCCCAGGAGATGCCAACCAGCAATAGACTAAACTCCTTCCGGAGGGAGGGATTTTTCCCATCCCTTGTTAGCTGGCAGGGAACATCTCTGACTGTTTTAAATGGGCAACTTCACAAGTTTCCTGAGTGTGGTTTCTTCCATTAGGAAATGGGAATCTTTTAACAGCTCACCCAGGCAGCAAAATTCCTCCACTCCCATCTATTGCATTAGGAGCCTGGAGTCCATGCTGCTCAACTCCATGGAGCAGGAGAGAGAGCAAGAGAAAAGAAAATCCAGATGGGGCAAAGTGTAGCTCGACTTTTTAATACTAAATTATTTACAGTAAGTAAAATCGTGTGTGTCAATTGTGAAAAGAGTCCAATTTGTTTGATTTACATTGCAGGGGGGTGCCCTAGGGTAGGGGGTGTTTAACTATCTCCTCTAATGTAATTGCCTATGGCAGCCCGTTAAATATTTGATAGGCTGCCTGAGCAAAGTAAGGAACTTCGTCTGATAGGCTCTCGCAACCCTTTCAGCGTATCAAATGTATTTGCAGCCAGAGAGTACCTGAGCCCTTTCTATTGTGTAACTGGTGCTAAGCACGCTCATTTTAAGCCCCCGCAGACTGCAAAGGGCATGTTTTAGCCCACTTTTAGGGTGCGCTTGGGTTCTGCGGGAACGTGTGCTTTCCACTGGAAAACGGGGGCTCTTCCCCTGTACCAACAGCTTTATTTTACATAAGAAGCCCGAGTTTCTCTTTCCGTGCCTCAGAGGGAACATTTTCCTCAGCCGTCCAGCAGGAAAGGGAGTTTTTGCTATTGTCAAGGCTGTGCCCACAGCTCGGAGGTGTTGACCCCCAGGCAGCTCCCTGCCCTAGATCTCGGTGGGTGTGCAAAGGTGCCCTCAGTCGCACGACAGTCTGGCCTTGGCTCAGACCCTGGCCGCAGGATAGTGAGCGGGATGGGGATACACGGGATGTGGGCAGGACAGCAGGGGGGCCTGTGGGCACCAGCAGCAGGGGTGGACCGCAAAAAATTCAAGACCTCCAGCTTGGGCAGCCCAGCCCCGAACCAGCCTCTTGCAGCTTTTATATTTTTAGTGTGCAAGGTGCACAAACTCAGAGTGACCTGGGTTATGACTGAGGTGTGCCAGGAGAGGCACAAGAGGTCTTACCCCTGCCCCATACCCTTCTCCTTGACTGTCCTCCATGGGACAGACGTACTGGGTCCCTCCGTCCCACCACAGCTATATCCAGCCCTGGTCTCTACCAGCAGCGGTGCAGCCCAGCCTGAAAACGGATCAGAAGAGCAGTGGTTGACACTGCATGGCTCCTGGCTACTTCCACTCCAGCTTTTGCCACTGGCAGCTCTGGTCCCAAGAAGACAGCTTTCCCTTAGCCCAAGCAAAGAGGGGAACAGCAAAATGGTTGCGTAAACTGCCCCTGGGAGATGCTTAACTGCTTACAAAGCCTGTTTCCTGACTTGGGGATCTGCCCCAGCTCACGCTGTTCCCTTTGCACAGTTCAGCAGCTCAGTTTGGTTGGAAAACTAAGGGAAAACATGCACAAGGCTTCTCTGGTTGTAAGGGGACCCCTCTTTTAAGGGACTCCACTGGTGAATCCTGCTGCCTGCTGAAGTGCTGAAGGAGCAGGTGAAGTCACCTCACATGATCCCCTTTGAGGACCATTTTCATTCTGGGGATATTCACACTCTTTTCCTCTTTTCGTCTGTATTTGTAGCACAATTAATTTGGCAGAGCCTCTGGGAAGGGGTGTAGAGCATGTCTTCCTCTGCAGTATGCCACTGTCTCAGGTACACTTGCACAGCCAGGAAAATCCAGGAGATGAAGGAGATTTGCCTGCCCTCCTCCCTCCTGGAGCAGGGAGCTGGTTTGGTGACACCTGCATTGCAAATGGCTGGAGCATTAGCCAGCTGGGAAGCCCGGCTCCCACCATCTCCCTTCTGTTTTCTAAGCAAGTGCCCTCCCCGACTTAGAGTCAGAAAACAGTTCAACAGCCCAGCGTGTCAACCAGGACCTTCCAGTACTGGCCCCCTTCCTGAAATTACTGCTGAGGAATAGCAGCAAAGACCTCAAAGCAATTACCTCCATGAAATATCATGAAATCAGGAGCTGGAAAAAAGAGACGCAGCGGCCAGGAACAGACTACCAAAGGTAAGACAAGCTCCATGTAGTGACCAGGAAGACTCCTCTAGCAGCAGAGGAAACGAGCGTTTCTGTTCAGCTTGGGAAGCTTCTCCATTTTTTCCTGGCCACTCTGACCTGGGTATCACAGATGAAGTGATGTCCTGATGCCCCTTTACTAAGACAAGCCACTGACTGAAGCATTTCTGGTCATGTCCTGAGTCTGCAAACTGGAGTGTCCTTGTGACTGTCGTTTTGGGGAATTCAGCACTGCTCGTTGGGAACCCACTGTGAGCACAGCTAACTACATCAAGGTCAACAAAGAGCAACCAAGACCCACCATAACTGACCCAGGTCCTGAGACAAACAAAGAATACAGTAGGTAGCATTGTTTTCCTAAAAAAAAAAAACCAAGACATGCTAGTAGTACTTTACTTGCATGCACAGCACAAGTGATTCACACACCACATGTCTGGGCAGCTCCAGTAGTTACACTGGCTCTACCCAAGTACAGGAATAAAAAGCAGATACTGGCACACAGAGCTTGGTGGTCACTGGAGGATGCTGATGAAGGAAGGGGAAGAGGTGGTTGACCTCCTCCTTCAGCCAAAGAAGAAAGAGCTCCCACAAGACAGTCCACAATGGCTGCTGTAGCTATTTGGTTGAAAAAAGGAGGAGGGAAAGGGGAAGGGTGAATCCATATACTCTGCCCCGTTAGCCTTTCTTCCACAAGGAATGAAGCACTTCTCTCCTTCCTCTCCCAGCTGGGAGGAGATCCCAGGTCCCTGCTTTGCCCAGCTCTGCTAGAGCCTGTCCAGGCCCACCCCAGCACCACCAGCTGCCTTGACAAGCAAAGGCTTAATTGCCTCCATGTCCCATCTGAAAGGTCAGAGCTTCCCAGGGACGGTGCAGCCCCCAAGACCTCAAACACCTCTGCCATGGGGACAAGGTTTTGCTGCTCACATCAGGCTGGGAAAAAGTCCCTGTTCCTCTCTGGTCAACCTTGCCAGTCCCTAGGAATTCCTAGAGGGTAGGAAATATCACATCATCCGCCTGGAATGGTAAATATTTAACAAGGGGAACACCCCCTTCCTTTCTCCCTCCCCTCTTCATGCATATTCAACTCCTGCATCCCTTTCAGCTGGCAGCACTGCCCCTCTCCCTCTCCTTCTCTCCTCCATCCCAGTGCCACAGCAGCGCAGCAAAGCCCTGCAGCGACATGGAGACTCACGGGGAAATAATTGAGGTGGCCACAGATCAGGCACAGGAGTGAAGAGCATTAAATGTAGCTGTGAAGGGTATTTGGTCCAGAGGTAGAAAAATGGGGAATAGCCTAGACACCCTTAACTTGTGCAGGCTGCTTTCTGGGACTTGTGCTACGCCCCAAGTGCACCCCAGTTTGCTGTAGCAGGGTACCAGTTGATTCAGGTCAAACCACACCAGGGAGCGCATTGACAGTGTAAGATGCTGCCGAGAGAGTTTTGGCACCGGGGAGGGCTGTCCCCAGCACTATTCCCCTTACTGACACAGCCAGACACACAGCCCTGCTCTGAAGTCCACCTCTCCGATGTCTGTCCAGTGAGGGAGATGGGGCAAGGTGGAGCTGTGTTGCCCTGTGGAAAAGGATGTCGAAGTCATGTCCCAGGAGGGATGGTGTCTGCAGGTCCTCTGCCCTTTGAAGGGGTATAGAGTCCCAGATCTGGAGGAGATACATGGAGATTTCCAGTCCAACACCCTGTTTGAAGCAGGGCCAGTTAAAGCAGGTTGGTCAGAACTTTGTATAGTGAAGTCTGAATGTCTCCGTGGATGGAGATACCATAGTGTCTCTGGGCCTCTGTTGAGTGAGCAGGGAGAGGCTGTCGAGGGTCTTAATCTACAAATGCAACCAAAACTTGCCTGGGGGTGTTGCATCTGCCTGATTTAGCACGCAAACGCTGCGGGTGACGGGAACTGCGCTCAGATGGCACCAGCAGCCGGGCAGAGAGGAGCAAGTGGGACCTACAACGAAGTCACACTGGTCCCCAGAAACCACTGAGGTTTCTCAGAAGTTTTCTCAGGGTGGTGGTTGCTGTGGCTGTGAGACAGGGGCAGATGGTCAGGATGGGGTAGAGGGGGGATGGAAGACCTCCAGGTAAGGAGCAACAGGAGAGACCTGCTGGGTTCCCAGGATGCAGAGGGAGCTTTTGCACAGCGTGGCCACGCAGAAATCCAGGCTGATGCTCCCGGGCCCCTGGGGGCTCCCAGCCTGCTCCAGCACATACACGCCTGCCGACACGGAGGCTCTCTGTGGTTCTCCATCCTTTGCTGCTCGCTCCAGCTCTTACAGAAACCAGCTCTATTAATATCCCCATCTCTTCCTCTCGGCCCATTATTCTCCTGATGGCCCAAATTTCCAGTTAGCTCCTCTCCAAATTTAAACAATTGCTTCCCCCTCTCCTCCCAACCCCCCCTCCCAACCTTTCCGAGAGATGATGTCACTGATGACCTATATTCTCCTTCCTCTTAAATGGCTGGCGCCGGGGCTATTAAATCCCTGCTGCTGGGCTGTGATTGGCTGACAGCCAGTCCCAACCTCACAAGTAACCACGGCCATTCACCAGGAGCGGGGAAACTCCAGCATTGCCAGCGGGGTTGGAGAAAGGCAGAGGAAGGAAGGATGGAGCTGGCTGGAGCCTACTGCCACCCAGGGGAGATGTTACCAGGGAAGGGAGGAAGGGGAGCCATAAAATAGTTAACAGCTTTGACCAGATGAAAGCAGCCATAGAAAGCATCTTCGCTGTCCTACCGGCTATCAGGGTCTGCCAGGACCTGGTGGCTGAGACCCCATGGACTGCTCTGACCCATCTTGCAACCCCGTGGCTCCTAAAGCACTGCAGATACCGGTGGGAACAGCATTGCTACCTGTGTCTGCACACCTCAAAGCCTGCAATAGCCCAGAAGTGTCATTTTGAACAGTCCCTCGTGTGCCTGGAGGGCTCAAGCATGCTGTATTTCTTTGTAAGCCAAAGCACCATATCAAAAGCCAGCATGTTTCTGTGCAGAGACAAACTCTTTAAGTTCTTTTTTGTGCCTTGATTCAGTGGAGAATGTCAGCCCACATCTGAGCAGGCAGCGCTCCCCGGCACCAAGTCATTAGTCAGCAGAGAGGCCAAAGCTCAGTCTACGGAAGAGAAGTCCATGAACAGCTAGAAAGAGAACTTCCAGATGGTGGGAGGAAACAGGACAATGCCCCCTCTGCTGCCCGCGACTCTGGTCAAGGCATCCCATTTCTAGATCCTTCCTAAGAGTCACCTCTGGCTCTTCTCAGTAAACTACAGGGCTGCAGTGTCCCATTTAGTCCCAGGCTGGGAAGAGCTGCCATGAGCCAATGCCTTTGGTATCACCTGGTGCTGATCAGCTCAAGACCACATTTCTAAGAAATGAGAAAGGGAGAGGAAGGGAAAGGGAGATAATGAGTAGCGGTAGGGATAGAGGTCCCTTCCTTTCCCCTAGCCTTGGGCATCCCTACCATTTCTACTTTGTGGTCCCATTCTTCTACATTCTTTCAGCTTTTCGGCCTACTGCTAATCCCCAGTCTCATGAGTCCAACCCAGGTCCTTCTAGAGCAGGGATCCCCAGGCAGCTCTGCCCACGCAACCCCAGCATCCCAAACCCCTCGTGCCATAAGCCCACCCCATCCTGACCAACTCCCACAGCTGGCAGGAGACTTGAACAGAGGAAAGGCCCAGTCATGCGGGAAAGGCATCCCAAAGGCCAGCTGTGACATCCTGCTTCTCCCAAACAAGTCACGTTTGACCAAGAGGTGGGTTTTTGGCTGGATGATCCAAAGCCTAGCTGCAATGGCACTTCCATGGCACCCAGCCACAGGGCTCCCACTGCTCACGAGCCCTAGCTGAAGGCGTACAGCAGCCACAGGGGACAAACATGCAGACTACCTCCTCACCTTGGTTTATTCAGCAAAGGGAGTTCCCTAGAAATTAATGCAGTTAGGATTTCCAGCAAGAGAGAGAGGGAAAAAGAAAGAACAAGAAAGAAATTATAAGAAAAAAGAAAGAATTCATAAGAAAAAAAAAAGAAGGAAAGAAAGAAAGATAGAAAGAAAGAAAGAACGAACAGGAGGAAAATGAGGAGAGGAAGAGAGGAAAAATAAGGAAGGAAAGAGAGAGTCTTGGTTTTCTGAGTTAGAAGCAAAATTATCTTGATTTCCATTTGAATAATTCATGTTTGCCACAGGCCATGTATTCCTGAGCTTGGGTGTCAAGTGTTTATTGAATATATCTCTTGACAGGGCACTTGTGTGATATTCAGCCATTGCCAGAGTGCTAAAAAAACACACACAACAAATGCAAAAGGAGGGAAAAAAAGGAAACGCTGAAATGACGGCTTCCTCCACCTCAGTTTGAGAATAATTGGTCCAAATGAAGCCCCTTTCCTTTTAATAAAGAGGCTCCCCCTGCCCCCTCCCCTACACGGGGAACCAGCTGGGAGCCCAGCATGGGTTCCTGGGACATTGTCCTTACACCCAGAGGGAGAAGCCCTGTGATCATCCTAGAAGATGAGCCTGGCAGATGCTGGAGGAATTGGAGCCTTTTTCACCTCCTCAGCTTTTGACAGGACATGAAGATGTGATCCTGAAGACTAGAGATGTCCCATCCCAAATGTTTCCACCTTGGAGGGAATCCTAGTTAAGCTGCAAGCCAGGTAATCCAGGGTTGGCTCCTGGATGTCTTGGACCACTCCCCTCCATCTCATAGTCCCCATGGCCATGGCACCACCAGCTAGTGAGTTTAAGTGTCTATCACATGTACTCAGGTATAGGGGTTCATTGCTGCCCAGACGGTCTCTATCCTGGAGGATACAATTACAAGTTCTTTGGAGGATTCAGAGAAAAGCTCATACCTTCCTACCCCAGCACTCACCCCGACCTTACTCTTCATGCAGCTCTCGAAGGCAGTGATGGAGGGGGGACCTAGAGTGATGACATCCATCCCAAACACCTCCTCGGATCAGGTGAATCTCCTAGGGATGGCTCATAAGCACCTGGTGGCTGAATGGCGTTGGCTATAACAACACAAAACAGGCATGGCAACTGTGCGCGGGGACCTCACTGAGTCACCCTGGGAAACCCTATGAATTTTTTACTCCGTGTCACAGGAGCAGGACAGACAAGCACTCAGTGCTTTACAGTATTTGCTTGTACAGACACAGAGATAGGAGGTAGGGGTGGTGTCCGTGCTCAGCAGAACCCCCATGGACTCTCCAAGGGATGAGGCGAGCAGGGAGCAGCAGGATCCAGGCGGAGATGGGTGGGCAGGTGCCACGAACACCATGGGGAGCCAGGGGACCCCTAACACTGCCCAGCCACCTGTAAGCATCCTAGATTTCAAAGCCAGATCCACCACAGGGGGAACCACCACCATCCCCAACTCCACATATAAACATGTCCCATCTCAGGATGGGACCAACCTGAGGCCTGCGGGTGCCTGCCTTCACCCATTCCTCCTCTTCCCCATGATTTTTCAAACTGTCTCACATGGTGGTGGTAAAATGCCACCCACTGGTAACCCTTGTGGTTTTGCAAGGCTGAATGGTGGCTGGCTCTAGACGAGCAGTGGCACTGAGCGGCTGTTCCCTCCCCAGTGTCACAGCCACACCTGAAAAGGGACACCAGAGAGCTAGCTGGCCCCTGCAGGGACAGCAGGATCCCCCTCTCTGCCAGGCAGGAGGGCAGGTGTCCTCTCCACCCACTGTCCTAATTTGGTCCCCATTGCAGTAAGCGAGGGCTGCTCGCTTCCAACCTCCACGGACACAGAGCCCTCAGTGCACCCTCTCCATGGTGGAGGACTGCTGTCCCCCTTGTCCTAAGGACTTGCTTTTGGCTGCTCTCCTTCCACGGGTCCTTACCTAAGGCAGGGGTGAACCGAAGACAAAAGGCTATTTGGGGAGCGGGGAGTGGGCCAGAGGATGGCGCAGGATGCTGGGGGGTGGCCAACTCCCGAGCCCCTCCATTCAGGGGCTGCCCCCATCTTAATCAGATGTCCCAGAAAGGGTAAATGTGACGCCAGAGCTCCCACCATCTCTGCAAATTTCTTGTGCTGCCAAAACTGATTCTGAGATAATAGATTTTGCCATGTCTGAGGTGGCCTCATGGGGATGTTTCTGAATGATGGTCCCCAGTGTGTCCTGCAGAGCTTGTAATATCCACGTGTCCCTTATACTCAGGTCTCCCTCTCCCTGTCAGCCCATATCATAAAGAGATGGCTGCAGGGTTGCACAGAGCGGGGAGGAAGGCTGGGAGTGGAGTGATTTCTCATTCAGTCTTTTCTATAGGGGACCTTTGAGGAGACACACAAGAGGATACACCATAGCATGTGACTCAAGGTAGGTAGCTGCCTCGTGGGACACATCACGTGGGAAATAGGAAACAAAGGCTCCAGCCCTGCAGCAGGCTAGAAAATGGCAAAAAAATCAGTGTGGGGAAGAGCATGGTGAGGATGGATGGGTGCTCATGTCCCCTCTGCCTGGGCAGTACCTGTTGGAGTCTGTGCCTAAGGACAAGACATCACCCCAGTGTTGTCATCCCAAAAACTGAGCTGCGGAAGGGAAGCATCGCAGCAGCTGTTGGACTTGATCTGAGCCCCAGTGCCAGCCTGAGCTACCTTGCGGGTTGGTGCAATGTGTGTGGTGAAAGATTGTCCCACTCCTAGTCCAAATGGTGATGTGGGGCGAGGGTGGGTCACTGTATCACCACTTAAGCTGGTCTCAGGCATGGAGCTGTCAAGTTATACCACAGCAGCAAAGGGCTGAAAACTCACCCAGCCAGGACAGTCCCCCAGCTGACTTGAGAAGAAATGCAAGGGAACTAGGGGACTTTGGCCATCTCACATGGCTTCTTCTTCCATGTCGTGTGAAAACATTTTGTGGAGGCTCACCACCTCAGCCCATGTGGCAGCAGGGGAGTGACCTGAGCTGTAGCAGCATGAACGTCCTCGGAGGGACACATCTCCCACTGCAGAGCAGTGCCACCCCAGCTCCTGCCCTGAGACTCTGCACCCCATAGAGGCTCAGGGACCCCTGAGAGGACAAAGGACACAACTTTGGGGAGACCAAGGCCCAGCTGTGAGGGCAGCAGAGGGGGTCTGAAGCAGCTGGAGTGAGTTCACTTGCAAAATCAGGGCCTTCTGATGGGAAATAGCCCGGTGCAGGGGGACCCACTCCTGGGTGGCTGCTGGCGGGTGCCCATCAAACCCACAAGCTGCCCCACAGCACCACCCGGGACCCTAAATCCCTTAGCAGAGCTGGCACATCACAGGAGCGGGGGCAGAGCAGCTGGGCTGGGGATCAGCGAGGGACAACAGCATCAGGGGCGACCTGAGGGCGAGGGGAAGAGAGCAACGCAGGGATGGATGCCCAAGATGAAACCTTGACCGCTACCCCCCCACACACATCCCCGGCACCCAGACGGCCGGTGAGACCCCAAAAGACAGACCTCCTTAAGAGGTGCCGTTTGAATAACCGCTTGGGCAGAGGGAGGCAGCCAGACAGGGAGACGGGAGCCTCTCGCCGCCTGCTCTCTCCCAGCACCCAGTTCACAGCTGGTGCACCAGCAGGGATCCCTGCTTGGCCATATGCTCTACGTGCTGCTTCAATTACCCCTCGGAGGAGCTGGGGCTTGCACAGCTCCTGGGAGGGGGAGGAGGGGGCCATGGGGGAAGGGAGGCGAAGCCGGCGGGGAGGAGGGAGATCCTCTCAGAGGGGTAGGATGCCAAAAATAGGAGCAGGGCCGATGGGTTTAAATCAGAGCACCTTTGCTCTGGTCCATGTGGGACACCCCCAGGGCATCTTTGTGTACAAGAGCATCCCTGGCATATGAGAGCATCCCTGTCAGCCTTCTGCACAGCAGGGTGGGGAGCCCCTCTGCACCCTTTGGGAGTCGATCTGGCTCAGAAACCTCCCAGCCAGGACTCAAGACCTAGCTCCTGGCATTAGGGATCCATCCCCAGCTCTAAGGACCTCCAAAATGTCCCCAGTCCTCCTTCTAGAAAGCTGATTATTTCCAGCCTGAGCCCCTGAAGAAATTGTGTATGTGGGAAACCAAAAATTTTCCACTACCGTTTTCATTTTCATAAAAATACCCTTGTGATTAAACAGAAGTGTTCATGGGAAACACTCTGATTCCTTAAAAAATTCCTTTCTTTACTGGAAAACCAAGAACCTAAAAACTAATTTTTTTTTACCTCTAGCCCACATTTTTTATTTTCTCACCTCCTTTTAGCTTTCTTCTGAAAATGTTTGGGTTTGGGTTTTTAATTACTCAAGAAATGTCAGTTTGGGATTATCTGATGAAATTAAAAACTATTTGGATTTCCTGAGTAGTTCTAATATCAGGTTATTCACTACACCTTGCAACCAGACCAGAGGACAAATCTTTGCATGTGCAGTGCTCACTGCTTTGGTGCTCATTAGACAGATCACCCTGGTCCTTTTCATGCCAAAAATATCTCAGCGTTACACACACATAAAATGTGTGTTCCTCCAAACTGGAATCAGATTCTCTATTCCTTAGGAAAACTTGTAAGGTTTGGGTTTGGGTTTTTTTCAGTTTCTAAACAGAATAAAAAAGAAAAGCTGAAACATAAATCATCAGGGATTGACATGAAGCTTATCAGATAATTTTGAAACTCGCCACCTTAATTTCAACTTTTTTCAGCTACTGGAAATATTTTTACGATCAGAAACGGCAGGCTTCATTTCAAGCAGTCATTGTGAAATGAAAAACATGTCAACACGTGCTATCGAGAAAAGCATCAAACCAGGACATGTCAGCATTCAAGGCAGCATTTTGATTTGGCAAAGATTCATCCAGAGGGTTTTGCTTGTACTTGTTTTGATCCTGCTGCACCATTTCTGCCTGGCTGCGAGAGTGCTGCTGCTGCTGTGACTGTGGAGCACTTCCAGGGCCACAGCCCTGGTAGACGCTCCTGGATTCAAGCAAGATTTGGGCACAATCCCCCAATTTCTAGAGAGACGACTGTGCCTTGATGCTCACAAAGGGGAAACTCAGTGCAGAAAGAGGTCATCTCATTAAAGTGGTGTCAAACGAAGGCAGCCAGGCTGTGTCCTGAGTCTCTGCAGGTGGATTGCCATTTCCCCACAGCTCTGACTGCAAATCCTATCTCACTGCATCTCTTCCCCATGCTCTGCCCTTGGCCCCTCGGCCGTAGCCAGCAGCCACTGACCAACACCAAACCCACACCAGCATCACAGACACCACCCGAAATAGGAATGCCTTTCCTGCCTGGGCTGGGCAATTTTTCCATTCACCTGGGCAGCACGGGCTGTGACTCACACGATGCCTCCAGCGAGCATCGCCAGCATGGGCTGAAGCTGAAATCCTCTGATGCCAGCAGGACTCAGCACAGCAAATTCTAGAGGAGCTGCATCAGGCTGGGCTGGGAGCGGAGGCTGGTGCCGAGCTGAGACAGCCCCGCTGAAGCACATGAGCATCTTGAGTCCTGACCCTCCTGGAGCAGGGAAGGGAAATTAGCAAAAACAAATCAAGGACTAATTCCAAGTGTCAAAGCCACTCGAGGAAATTGCTTTGCTTCTGGGAGACCCGCAGGCAGAAAAGCTCGTCTGAATAAATGAGTCTCTCGTCTGCCAGTCGCAGAAACTTCCACGACTCACCCATGTACTGTCACTGCTGTCCCAGAGACTTGTCCCCACCCTTGCCCCCCTGCCCAGCTCCCCTCGAGCCCTGCTCCCCCTCCTCTCACACACCCAGCCTGATGCTTTGCGAGCCAGGTCGAGGGCTGGAGTGGTCCGAGCAGACCACTCCAGAGGTGCGGGGTCAGCGCCAACATCAGTGGGTGGGAAACGAGAGGCGATTTTAGCCCAGAGCCCCTCTGTGGGTGACAACGGCCCCGTGAGCGCACGGCGGCAGCTGTACAGTGCAGGGTGGTTTTGTTCTGGGGACAAAGGAGGGCTGAGCCAAAATTGCACTTGGGCAGCAGATCAGCCGGGCTTTCCAGGCGGTAAGTGCCCGTCTGCAAACAAACCCTCCCCAGTGCCTCCAGCCGCGTGGGACGAGGCCAGGCAGGTTGCCCGCGGAGTCCTCGCAAGGCTATCTGGTGACAGGAGCCCGCTTTTGTCCCCGCTCCTTCGGGGAAAGCAAGCACAGGGCGTCAGCGAAGCGGAGGGGAGGCATCTAAAGAGGGGAAAGTTTATCCCTTCGGCAGGTTTCTTTCCTTTCAGGGGAGACAAAGCTGTCTGTGCTTTCACAGCGCCAGTGTACCCGTATCTCCTGGGGAATGGGATCAAAGCAGCCCCATATCTCAGGTGCTGTATTTGCACTGCACTTCCCCCCCCCCCCCCCCCCCCAATTTTTAACCCCGTGTTTCTGGTCCTAGATGGCACCAGCACTCCCAGTGCACTCCCTGGTGCTTTGGTTGCACAAAGCCTGGCGGTCAGTGCTGTGGTCATCCTCGTAGCAGTCGGGTGAGCAGCCCGGAGGTGACTGCCCACCCGTCGGGTGGCCCTACGACCTGGCATTGGAGCATCTCTCCCCTGAGTTTGCCTGGAGGAGCTCACACACCACACGAGGACAGCTCGCTTCGCTGAAAAGCAATGCACGGTTTGGAAGAAAACCATCTGAAAGGGGCTCAGTCCTCGCACCTAACATGCAAGTTGCTTCTGAGCTGCCCCATTCAGCAACCACATGATGGCAACCTGAAGGCTCATGCCAGGTGAGGCTAGCTTCAGCCAAGTGTCTGCAGCCATCTCCACGACAGTGGTAGGCACTTAGACTTGGACACACAACAGACACAGACTTCTAACTTACCACCAAAACAGCAAGAACAATAAGGTGTCAAAATGCCTTTGGATCCCATGAGAACTTCGGCAGCCATAGGAGAGGAAGATGTCTAACAAGCCCTCCAGGAGAGAGTATTTTTCAGAGACGAGGAGGAGGGACTTCATGGGGGGAATATCTGAGTGGGATGGTTTATTTGACCTTCGTGCATAAATCTTCATTGTCCTTTCTGACAGGCAGAATTCTTCCAGGCAGGACCTGGAGGACTCAGGAGAAGAAAGGGTTAAGAGCCCTCCAGGCCATGGGCTGACCCACAGACCTTCCTATATTGTCCCTTTTCTTATCCCCTGTCACTGGGGAGATTAGCAGCTAGCAGATTAACCTGGTCTATGCCCAGCAGGCACTTTGGAGATGAAGAGCAGAGGAGAGAGAGGATGATCTTTGAATTCCAAAATGCTTGGACGTCCGTGTAGGAGGCAGAAAAGGGCTGGAGGGAGAATAGGTCCAGAGGGCTGGAAGGGGAAAAGGATGTGCAGGGACAGTGGAGAATATTGACCAGGTACATCAGTTTTCTGCTCTGAGGGACAAAGGTCCAGCCCTTGGAGCTTGTGAGTTCCCAAAGGGCATCAGCAGAAAGGTCCCCACAAGGACGTGTGGAAATCTTGGGGATGAGACTTTATGGACAAACCTGGAGCTGCACAAGCCAGACGGACAGCAAGGAGCTCAGCAGCAGGCTGAGGTAGGTGGAAAAGCTGCTGCCCACAGGTCAGGGAGGGCTCACGCAAAGTCTTGAGCGAGCTCTGGCCTTGCCCAGCAGACATACGATGGGCTGAACCTTCTGTGCACTAGTTCCTGGGAGCCCTAATTAGCGCCCTCAGCAATGCATTAGCACCAGGGGTGCAGCTGAGCCACAGCCCTCACACGAGAGTAGGGCTCTACAGATAGCGGCTGCTTCGTTGAACTAAGAAATTGCAGAGGGAGAGCAGAAGGGAGATTTCAGAAATGCTCTGATTGCGGATTTTCTTGCCTAAACCTGAAAACCTCCCACGTCAAGTAAAAACAGCACGGCCAAGCAAAGCAGATGAGTTTCACAAAAGCAAAGGAGGGTGGATGGATGGCAGGACTTAGGTACATGTTGTTCACAAGGGCAACAATGAGAAAAGATTATCTTTTCATGATGGAAAGCTTCAGTATCCCAAGGGAAGCCTTGAGCATGATTCCCATCACTTCCTGAAGGGACTTAAACTCAGGTCACTCATGCTAGAGCTAAATCCTGACCTCAGGCTATTCTGGGACTCAGAGCTCTCCACTCCTGTGAAACCTCTTCTACTTGGCTGGGAACAATTCAATATCCACGCAGGGCTGCATGTGACCATGACTTGAGTCCAGTGGTTAAGACATCCCCGCTTCAGTCCTTATTCTTGTGAATTTTCAAGTGATTGATACAAAATAAAGCAGATCTCTCAGGAAAGGACGTCACCATGACCTCCTGGAATGTAAGGGGGATGTGGATTCAGGTCCCAGCAGGCAGCAGCTCCTGCTGGTTTGGTGGCATTAGCTCCCAAGAGATGTTTCTTTCCTTTTTCCCCAGCTAACACTATCTGGTTCCCTTCGCTCATATTTCATGCACCATCTTCACAGTTTGACAAACTGAGTAAAATTTGCAGTCACCTCCAGACAGGGAAAAAAATTCCAGGTTGCCTTGCAATTTGGTTTTGATTTCAAATCCAAGAAAAAACCTCCACGATGTCTCCTAGCTCAGACAGCTCTTCCCCAAAACCCATCCGAAACCCCACTGGTGTTACTGTGGACCTCATCCATTTCATTACAGGATTCACCTACACTCAGCCAGGTTGGAGGGAACCAGAGACAGAAAAGGGAAATCAATAGACGTGGAACTGAATGAGCTGATACTGATGGGAGAAGCTGTCAAGCTTCATATCTATCCATCAGTTCTGAGCACAGTCGCCACAACACGTAAGTGCTGCTGAGCTAGCACTAGCACAGGGCTTTCAGAGGTATTTAGGAGAATACCCATTATTCGAATGCGGATAAAACACCCGAGCGTCGCTAGCAGCCCGGGACTGCATCAGCTTGAGCAAAAGAAGGGGCTGATTGCTGATTGCACCCTCTGTAGCAGAGCTGCTTTGAGGATAATTAATTGTTGTTACCCCAGAAGCTGCAGAAGCCACAAGGTAAGAGGAGAGCCGTGCAAGGACAGTATCTAGGATTACCTCGCTCTATCCTTAGTCTGAGCCGTGAGCGTGAATTCAGGCATGCCTCACCTAGGAAAGAACCCCTTACCCCCAGATCCAGCTTCTCTTGTGCAGCTCAATGTATTTAAGCTGAAACCTTGTTTCATTGATCAAGGTCTGAAATCGATGGGCATCAGAGTGCTAAGACACCATCCAAATAAAGATAATACAAACAGCAATAAAATAGCACCATTGATTTTAAAATTCCCCATCTAAGGCTTTATAAAGTATTCATTAAATGTCTATTAGGATAAATTGAAAGCATTAGGAACATGGGTAACTGGTTATGCAGATTTGCAAGTGTTTTTGGTTAATTTATAAATGCTACATCCACATAGATAGAGAAGTAGACATTGATAATAATTATTCCAATCCGTTTTGTTATTGTCTATATTACTTGAAGCTGTGAATATCATGCTATTAGAGACAGAAAGGGATCCATTTCCTTCTCTCCTGTATTTGTAGGAGGTCAATAAGCTGAGGAAGACAACTGAATTTTTCATCTCTTAAAAGGAACAAAGACACATTTAGTGAACACTTTGTGTGGCTTGGGGAGAATGGCACCACTTCATTAGAAAGGCCCTGATGCTTGCTGATTACACGGTTGTTAATATGGTTGAGAGGGTCACAATTTTCAAGCACATGGTGAGTTGTATCATTTTCATCCCTTGCAAAGAGAAGCTGCTTTGGTAACAGTGGGGTGTGTGTCATGTATCTACAGGGCTATCAAGGAGGATGGCAACCCGCACTCATTTAATGGTTGTCAATCAACCACAGATCAAGGACGGGGTTATTACTCAACAGCGGAGGCTGGGGTACTGGAAAATGGGATCATAAAACATACATAAGGGTCTGCTCTCTGCCAGTGACGCAATTATTACTCACTGCAACTGAGAGCAACGAGAAGCTGTCCCACGCTGCCTGTTGCAGCGTCGGAGGTGGGATTCCCCTTTAGTAACATCAGTGCCTAAAGGTAAGTCCAAACTCGCTGCCTGGGCTTTCTCTAGCTACAGAGCGGGATTGGCGCTGCCAGAGCACGATTCGTGCCTCGCCGAGGCAGCTGTGACAAATCCTCTCGCCAGCGGCCGTGGAGGGAGACCCAGCGATCGCCGCTGCGACGCAGGGCTTGCAGACGGTTACAGGAGGTGAAATATCTCTGCCTCGAAGACCTCGCCAGCTACAGCGAGAAGCTGGTCCGTGAATGGGGTCATTAGTCACACTCTCCTGCACAAACAAACTGAAGCACAAAGAGACCATTAAGATGCCCGGCTCCAGGAGGCAGAGAGGGGATCTCCGTTGCCTGGCTGTGCGTGTTCAGTGCTGAAGACCTCAGCCTTTCCTGAGGCTCAAACTGCCTGTAATTAAGAATTACAGTTAGTAAGTGCACATATGCTATGTTGGTCCATTACCAGGCCCTGCAAAGTATATGCATGTATTTACAGAGCATCATCTTCCTCACTGCAGACTCCAGAGTGAGGGTTTGAAACATCTTGAAGGAGAGGGAAAGGGAGGGCACGAATAAACACCCCCCCGGCCCCTCCTGCTTACAGACTGGTTTCTTTTGCAGCGCAGGTTGTTCAGACAGCAGCCTCCTCTGCGCAGTGCAAGACCTCTGCCAGAGATGTTTTTCAGAGAGCCACGGTCCAAAACAGCTGGGATGCAGCTGTGGGAGAGTGTGCCAGGAGTCCTGGTTGTCTTCCTAAGTCTGCTTTTGGGGGAGAGTCCGCCTCCCCGTGACTCAGTTTCCCCACTACAAATCACAGAGGAAATCCCCTCCCCAGTAGCTGGACATTACAGAGATGAATAATGTTGAGAAAGCCCTGGAAGAACAGCACCAAACAGCCCATAATGCTTCACCTCTCCTTTTAGCCCCTTCCCTCCAGGTTCTTCCATTTGCTTTCCTCCCCTCTCCCCCGTTTCTCCTCTCATCGAATGCTCTGAAAATACCTGGTTCTGTTGCTTTGTGAATTATTAGAGGCATTTACCATAGGCCCTCTCATTAATTATTCACAGCTGTTTTGTTCTGGGGCTCAGATGTAATTAATGGCTCAATTAATATTTAAATATTAACTATTTTTAAAAACCCAAGACATCTCTGTTAAGCTTGTCCATTGAGAAATAAAACGCAGGGCAAGCGAGACTCGGGCAGGGAAGCTGAACAGCGCAGCGCGGAGTGGACAACTCGGTCCTTCTGCAAGTATGGGTCCACGTGGCAAGCGAGCCTTGGAGCAGGAGTTGGAGGGCCGGAGGGAATAGCTGGGTGGTGAGGAAGCCTACGAGCCCCACCAGGCTCCCAGGAAGGCTGGGAGAGAGGAACAGGAGGTCTTTTTTTGTTAGATCCTTGGGGTACCACCATCGGTTAAAAGTGGGCATTTCTCCACAGACTTGATGATCCAGAGACTCCTGATCTCCCCAGGATTTTGGATCTCCAGCAGCACTTAAAATCTTGCAAAGCTGGGTATCCTGCTGGTGTTTCCATCTTCTTCTCCTGCTCCACATCCCAGCCTCCAGTGGAAAGGGAGATGGAGGAAACCAGAAAGTGAAAGACGCACTGGTCAGGCCCAAAGCTTAGATGGCGTAAACTGGGAAGCAATGAGATGTTATTCCACCAGTGGGGCTGCCAGAGACCCCACTCCTGCCCAGAGGTCTGATGCTTCCTGACGTCTTTGCTACTTGGGACAGTCAATGCTACAGGTGCATTGGTGAGAAACATAGAGCAGTGTAGGAACTTGAATTTCTGTTTGATGGAAAAGGCTAAGATTGGATTTCCCTGTAAAAGAAGGTATTCAGAGAAAGGGAGCAGGGGAGACTGCCTTGATGTTTGCATTGAATGGGGTATTTCAATTTGATAGCACTGTAATGCATATGTTTTACTGGGCTTAAAAAAAAGGAAGAAAAATTTAAAAGCAAAATAACTTCAATGATTTAGAACAAAGTTGATGTGGAAACAAAATTAAAATATTACATTCTAACTGTAATAAAACAGAACTCCATTGTCATCAACTCTGCTCATTTTTATTTGTCTGTTTGTTTCCAAACTGAAACTTCATCCGAACAGATTTATCCCGCCAACCCCGAATTCAGTTTCAGTGTCAACAAAACAACATTTCCCCACAAAAGACACAGCCCAGGGGGAATATTTTCCCCGGGGAACAGTGCAGAAATATTTCCTTTCGCTCTGTCCTGAGCGTTTCTCATTCACTAAACGTCTCTGGGTCCTTGACGCTGACAGCCAGGAGACGTGAATGATGCCCTGAACAAAGAGCCACGGCCAAGAGCCCGTTCCCCGCTCCCTCCTCCCAGCTCTTCTGGACCCAGAGGCTCTTGACGCTGAGGTTCATCCCTCTTTTTGCCTCCCGTCTACCCGGCGGTCTGGGAGGTCAGACCCATCTCCCGTGGTCTGACCCAGCGAGAGGTTCCCCACGCTTCAGCGGCGTGCACGGGAAGATGCTGGTCTCGCCCACCCGTCCCTCTGACGGGAATTCGTGGGACGGGTTTTGCTCGCACTATATAAAGCATTACTGGAGCCAGGTACCTCCGGGTGGTTTCCGCCAGCCTTCTGCTCGCATCCTGATAATTCACGGCGGGTGATTTACAGCATCATCCCCCCGCGCAGGCACTTACTGAGGCCCACCTTGCCCCAGCAGGCGCGAGGCCATGTCGGCTCAGCCCTGCACGCCAACATATACGGTAGCACGCAGCGGCTGAATAATAGATGGCTGGTGCTTTGTGAAGGTCCCGTAACCTGATCTCCATCGCAGGGACACATGGACAGAAATGGAGTGGGGAAGCCGCCCGATAATGCGAGTGGCGGCCACCCGATATGCATCCCTCGAGCACGATCTGGTGCCCGGCCAATAGATGTCTATTGGGGAGGAAATGAGAGCCCGGTTTCTTAGGGACCGGCTGACGCTCGCCTCCCCCTCTGCCCCCGCCGGCTCTGAAAGCGCAGTAGGCGACGGGCAGATGCTGCAGCAGCGATCCGCTCGCACCCTGCTCTTCCCGGTCCTCCCCCCCAGCCACGGTCCCCACGCTCTCCAGCTGGAAGGCGGTGGGCTTCCTTGGAGCGGCGTGGCACATCCCGCTGTCCTCAGCATCCTGCTGGGGAATTAGGCACCCAAACCTCCATGTCCAGCCTGACCACCTCGTCTTGCTCCTGTTGAAATGTTGCACTGCCCTTTGCCTGTTCGGCATTGCTCTGTCCAGTCTCTTGCAAGGAGAGCACAGGTGGGGGGCTTGCTACGAAAACCCAGCTCCTTTGCAGAAAGCCAGCTATATCATTTTGGCTTTGCACTGCCTAATAAAACCAGACACAGCTCCTCTGCAGCCAGCTCTCAGCAGAGAGGAATTCACAGGTGCTGCTTTCCTCTTTTAATAGACCTCAATCTCCCAGGCAAGCTTTCTCCCTCCTCTCTCCCACAGAGAGAGGTAGACATGTGTGGGACACAGCACCCTCTACACTACCCCAAACCTGCTCCCTGCTCCCTGCAGTTTTCCCCTGTGCTGCAGGGCACGAGGGCTTATGCTCCCCTGGGAGGAAGGACAAGATGTTCAGAAAAGGCTTGTTTCCAAGAACTGCAGCTGCAGAAGGTCCCTGTCCCTGTCCACAGGTGCTTGGGCTCTGCCAAAAGTTGCAGAGAGCTGGAAAAAGCCAAAGACCAGCAGATCCCCAGTGAGCTGCGTCTCCCACCTGCCAGAGGGTGAAAAAGCCCAGCTGAGCATCCAGGGGAAGGGGTGACACGTCCCAGCCCTGCAGGTACCTGTAACCCCAGGAGCTCCTCAGGTCATGGGGCTGAACATCCCTTTCTCACCTCACTACAGCCTGTTCACGTCCACCAGCTGCGCAGTGGGAAGAGAAACCGCTCGCAGGAGCAGCCCTGCATAACCCATATGGGACTCTGCCAGGCTGCAAATCCCGGAGGGAGGGGAGGGGGGGGCAAAAAAGTCTTGTTTTCCCTTTCTCTGGGAATCTCACCCTCTGTGCAGACACCTCCAGCGCTTTCAGCCCCCCCTTTGCCTTTCGCCTTGTTGCAGATGTCTTGTACCCCTGTGGTTCTGCACTACCACTGCATGGGCACAGTGTGACTCTAGGGGGGCTCCGGGCACCGCACCCTCTGCAAAATGCATCACGCGCTTGCAAGGGGTCCATGCAAGACTGGGACGCCCTCAAACGTAACAGCAATGGGAGTTATATCAGCACAGCAAGGACAGATGGAGCAACCTGCCAAGGCGTGGGATGCTGTCCTGTCCAGGCTGCAGCGGTGACCCTGCCTGTGGGCAGTGGCGTGACGGGGCGGCGGGTGGCCGTGCAGGTCCATGCCTCGTGCTGCATGCTGCTCACAGCTGGCAGCTGCTGCAAGAGCAGCTCCTGGAGCAGGAGATGCTCACTTTCAAACCTGGAGGGAGGGTGGTTCAGTGAGATTGGAATAAAAATCAGTGTGGGTGGCTGGGAGGGGAAGAGAGGGGTCATCTCCCCCGGGATGCGGGGGGGAGAGCCGGGAAGGGGGTTTGGCTACAGCGGTCACTGCTCCTGCCTGCGGTTTCTCTCGCTAAATCCCAGTCCAGCCCCGAATCCTCTCTGCCAGCACTTTAACCCAGGAGCCCGTTGCAGGGAAAACTAGGGCCAGACCCGACACGTGCTGGAAGCTGCTGCGCTCCTGCCCGCTTCAACCGCATGTATTTCCATCTGCTGCCTTGCTCGGGGGGGCTGTACCGCTACCTGTCATGCTCACCATATTGCTGGCACTTTCCAGCTCGGGGTAATCACCGTGTAGAGCTATTCTCCCGTCCCCGAGCCTGACAGCCGGCAGCTTGCACGTCTCAGCCCAGGCTTGAAAAGCCTTGGCGGGCAGGTTTGCTGCAGGCGGTGACGGGCGCTGCTCGCAGCACACACGCAACACCCGTCCCGGCCTCGGCTGCAGGCGACGCGGTCCAGCGCCAGACGCGGGGCGGGATGCGGCGTGGGGGCCACCGCCGAGGCGCGGGGGCCCGTGGGGTCACCGGAGCCGGCGTCAGCTGTCAGGCAGAGCCACCCGCCACAATTACCCACCGGGGCTGCTCGTGGCCGGAGGGCAGACGCAGACGGCGGGGATGAGATGGGGCTGGGGGAATGCGAGGAGGTGAAAGCGTAGCCGAGCTTGGGTTTTTTCGGTGGGGTGCCGCGGCGGGGAGGGCATCGCCCAGCTTGTGCGCACGCTGGAAGCGCAGCTCCTGCCCCAGCCTGTGCGAACAGGTATAGTGAAACCCGCAGGGTCACAGCGGGGAAAAATTCAGTCTGGATACGTAAGAAGGCTGGGTTTTTTTCCCCTACCTGGGGAAAAGAAGATGTTCCTATGAAAAAGATGCCTTACCCCATTTCTGAGCAAAAAATTATGTTTCATTTGGCAGTTATTTGGATTTCAGCTTTAACCTGTTTGCAGCTTGTCATTTCCCAGTTTAGGGCTATTCAAGAATCAGATCACAATTTTGAAGCAAAAAAGACCCGCCAGCTCCCCCCTAAATCAATGCGGTTTAACATTTTCTAATAATTTCCCCACTTTTTTTTTCTCTTTGAACTTGACTTGGGTTTCATGAATGGGTTTGAGTTCTCTTTGGGTGAGCATGTTTATGAAATTCAAGTCAAGTGAAAGCTTCACGTAACAGGCTTGGAGAGGAAAAAGAAAGAAAAACATGGTTTGAAGCACAATCCATTGTGTTTTATTCCAATAAAAAGTTCCACAATATTCTGTAAAAGAAGTAGATCTGTTCAGTTTTGCGGTTTCATCAAAAGGCTCATTAAGGCTGATTATTTCTTGAGTTGAAGTAGGAGATTTCTTATGGATCTTGTTTTTCATGCTCAGAAAGATAACCCCCAAAACCTCCCTAATCTTTGTGGCTCTGGAGTAAAATCTTGAAAGCTGAATCTAGGGAATCTAAGGGATTAAAGATCTCTGGTTGTCTATCTCTGCCATCCGAACAGCCCATCCTCGGGCAGGTGAGAGCTAAGAGGTGAGACGAGAAAGCAAATACCCACACAGCAGCATCCTGGGGACCACCCTGGTGCTGTTGGTAACACTGGGGGGAGCTTTTCCCGGGGGGTCTCCGATGCCATTGGGGCTCTCACATGGGGTTTTGGTCCTCCTCCTTGCCTCATGGCCACCTCTCCAGAAATATCCCAATGACCCAACAGGTTAACACTGTTCCCACGCTCACCTGCCCTTTCCCACATGTTGCCCCTGACTGCCTGTACCTGTCTTCTGGTTCTTGACCATCGGCTTTGCAGGGCAGCATCAGCATTTTTGTTGATTTACCACTTTGGTCCCATCAGGCTTTATCTAGTGTCACCAGGGTGGCTGGTCACACAGAGGGCTGGAAAGTGGGGTTCACCTGTAAACAACCAGGAGAAGTGGCAAAGAAGGGGTTAAAAAGAGGGGCTGTGCAGAGGGATGAGTAAGTAGACATGGTTTATGGGGTGTCTGCCAGTTTGGGAACACAACAATTTGTACTGAAGGTCCAATTTGGCAGGGCGGGGAGGTCATGCCCTTGCAGAGGTCTGTGGGTTGGATGCACACAAGCTGCACAGTGTGTGCCCCGGGTCCCCGCTGACACAGGGCTCCCCAGAGGGCAGAAGCGACGAGCCGAGGGCGAGCAAGTCCGCGACCAGTTGTCCATTGCTGGGAGAGAGGAGGAGGATGAGGAGGAGGGGGGACCGGGCTGTGTCCTCGCACAGGGAGGATTCCCAGGACACCCGTCATTGTCCACACGCTGCTCCCAGCTGCTCCCCTGCCCACCGCCAGCCCGTCTCCATAACGTGAGCTGACATGGCTCCTGCGGGAAGACGTGGGATTGAAAACCCTCCCTTCAAACCCTCTAATTGGAGTTAACTTTTGCCCTGGGAGTGACTCCATTACCAGGGAACCCCGTGGAGTGGCGGGGGTAAATTGGGGTTTGATGGGTCTGGACAAAAGTCATTTTCCAAGACTCCCCCACCACTTCACACCAGATTTTCTCCCATCCTTTCCCCTCCCACCACCCTCTTTCCTCTTCTCCTGATCAGCTGCTCTCTGACTGGTAAAATGTTTACACTCCATGCAGATCCACAAATCAATTAGAGACACATTTAGCTGACATATGGCTTCTCCAAGTCCACCACCTTGACGGATACAGCCAGAGGGAATAAAAGACCTGGGCTGGAGCCCCTGTGCCCCACCCTTATGGACATCAACAGTTTTTAATGACCCTTTAAATCAGCTCTGCTTGAGGGGAATAGACCAAAGCCATTATCCTCTGACATTTATGACGAGGACTTGCTGACTGCTCTGTCCCTACTGCTTCTGCAAGCCTGCTGGTTTTACCCGTCAGGAAACTGGTAATTCTTCTCTTCCCCAAACATCAGCCACTGCAGCTGGGCTGGGAGATCTCAACCTCCCTGGTCTGGAAAGAGCAGCAAACAGCAGGGACCACTGCGAGGAAAGGAGAGGGAGGGAATGATTCTCCCATCGCTTTGATTGTTCCTTCTCCCTTTGCTTCACCTACCTCGACTCCATGTGGACAAGACCAGGCAGCCTCCAGAGCTGGCCCTCGTCTGTACAGACAGACGGATGGCAATCAGACCAGACAGCTGCTGCTCCAGCAAAGCACCTACTAAAGCAAACCTCTGCCCAATAAGCAGATTGCGAGGAAAAGGTCCTTTAAACATTGAACTGATGCATCGCAGAGGATCTTCTCCCTCCCCTGTGTCCATCTGATTTTTCTTTCCATTTATGTATCAGCTAATGAAATGTCAAAAATAATTCTTCCACAGACCCTTCCAAGCTGATCCAAGAGGACCAGGCGTTCAGCTGCTGTGAGAGCAGAGAGTGAGCGGTGAGCTGGATAACACAGGGAGAGTGGCCAGGCAGGGCAAGAAGGAAGGTGGGAGCAGGCAGACTTGGGGGACAGTGGGAGGAAAATGTGGACACTGCCGTATTTGGGCTACCACGCTGCCTGTAGGGTTTGACGCAAGTCATAAGTTATGCGGTTTGCCCTAAATATGTACCTTGTATGCCACAGAATCCTGCAGCCTGCCTGGGTTTGGCTCCACATAGATGAGGTACACTCCTGTCCTACCACCCTCTGGCGATGTTCCCCACATACAGCTTTCTTGGAGTGAGGGGATATAACGAGCTTGTGGTTATTCATCGCTCTGCATCCCTGTGCAGTAGAATGGGGTGGGAATGGAGATGCTACAATGATACAGAGAGAGACGACACTGGCTTGGCCTGAATTGAGGCTGGACACAGTTTCCAGAGCTCCCATCTGAATGATTTTTTTTCTCATTTCTCCCCTTAATGTTTGCTCTGAGTCCCCTGCAACCCTGTGTGAGACTCAGCAAAAGTCAAGCCCAGCTGTGCTCCGGGTCGGGTCCTCCCTGTGTCACCCAGCTGTGGCCATGCATCCTGCTGCCACCATCCCTGCACAGCCAGAGACACGAGGCAAACCCTGCCATCGCACTCCGCCCCACCAACGCTGCTGTCTGATCAGTGCAGCTTTGCAGAAATGGCAAAATGCAGAACATTTCACTCCCTCTGCGCTGTCCCTCCCCTGTTGCACAACTCGGCATTCACCATCCCAGCCACAGCCCCTCACGCTGCTGGGAAAGCTGGGCCTTCCCCAACGATCTCCAGTGATGAAGACTTCTTCTAGTGGGCAAGCACAAACCTTGGGATGCAACAGACTGGTCCCAAACCCGTGCCCTATCTGTTCCTCCGTGAAGATTTGCCTCTGGAGATACAGAAACACAGACGGCAACAGAGCACTCATGCCACCTCCAACCTCCGCAGGAAGCCCAGCCGTGCCCAACGCTTCCCGGGGAAGCCGCGGGGATTTTTGCACCCAACCAGCCCTCACAAAAAGAAGCCGTGGGTCTGGGAACATAGAGCTCCTTAGTCTCCTGGGCTGAGCAAAGCCACCCCTTCGGTGTCTTTGGGACAGGGAAGGGGAAGCCACTTCTCAGGCCAAGGCTCTAGGGCTGCAGTTCCTGATGCATCGCCCCATCTAGTGGCAACGGTGGCCAGAGGGATCTCTGCGGCCCCATTAATGCAGGAGAGATCAATGAACGGTTGCCCCTCGCCGAGTATTTTTAGTGTGCAAATGTTTCATGCTGTAATATATATCCCCTGGTTGAGGCTGAGCATGTCTCCATTTCCTTCCAGCATTACGAGGATGCCGCTGAAGCCAGACTGACGAGAGACCAGTTTCAATTATAACACGAGGAACCACATGTATGGGGCTGGTCCGTAATACGCTGCTGCGTGGAGAGCTGGGTGCTCTGGTAGTTCCAGTAAAGGTACAACGGTTTAAGTGGAAATGACTGGTATTGATCTTGGCAGGCAGATTCCAGCAGAAGTAAAAATAAGCTGCTCTCAATTAACCTGCATTGATCTGAATTAAAAGAAAAATGGATCAGCCCTAAATAAAATACTAGCCTCTCAAGTCAGAGAGACTAGTGGTGGGTGGCTTTTTAGCAGAAACAGGTGTTTGACTCGAGAAAGGAAATGCCTGGTTTTAAAGTGCAGTTCTGGTTAGAAAAGCAGTTGTATGAGACTGGATGTTCCTCATATTTTTCCCCTCTGTGTATGACTTCCGTATCGCGGGTCCCTTGGTTTGCAGGTAAAAAGAGCTGTTTTCGAGAAGCCAGTCTCCACAAGCCCACCAGGAACTTGTCCCACAGCAGTAGCAAATGCAAGAGACTGGAAAATAGCCATGGATGAATAGATCGGAGTTACTCAGCCTTGGCAGCCTGCAGACCCTCTGCAGTGGTCAGCAGTGCAGGATCCAGACAGAAGCCAGTAGAGGAGCAATGAACCTTATTTCCCAAAGGCAAGGGAGTTTTTTGACTAAAAATGATGGAAAAACGCTAGAAAAGAGAAGCCCAAGTCCTGCCTCATTCTCTCAGGGTGATGCTTTGACTGTCATGAGGCCAGTAAGTGGTCCAGCTCTCAAGCACTGTGCTAGATACTTCATCTTGTTCTCCTGAACCTCAGGCTCTGTGTCAATGCTAAAAGCTCATTTGCATTAGTCTAATCAGAGAACCAGCTTGAAGACTCATGAGGAAGGCAGAGCTGACACATGAGTTGTGAAAGTCAACATTATCTTCCCCTGTGGAATTTATAACACAAAACACAACAATTCCTGGAGGGCTACGAGCTGCCAACAGACACAGTCCCTGCTCTATTCCAGGGCCACCAGGTACAGAGAGGAAGGGAGCAAGAATGGAGTTGAGACTTTGGACAGAGGGGAATTCTCCACTGCCTCCTCCTGCTCTCGGCTTGAGCTCATCTGCAGTTTGAACCTTCCTGCTCTCCCCATGGAGAATTTGGTTGAGGAAGAAACAGGAAAAGCTAATCCAGGGAGCAGATCACAGTGGGAAATGATGCAGAGTCCTTCTTCAGTTGAGATGGGCTGTTGTATCTGAACTATGTCTAATTCATCTCCTTGGGTACTAACAGACCACATCACATGCCCAAGAAGTGGAGAAAGTACTCAGCACTAATTCTCAAAAGGTTTCCCTTGGATGGCAAAAAGGAGAAGGAGTCCCTGTCCCACAGCTCACATGCGCTGTCTCCACACCCCTGACTATCCAACGCTGTCACTTCTGCTGGAGCTTCTCTTTCAGGTTCCTGTTCTCTCCCATTTCTCAAAGTTGAATTTAACTCCATCTCCTGCCCCTTAAGCTCCATCACAATAACTTCTCATAGCAGTCACAGGGATATCAACCATGATAGCCCCTCCCTAGGCAGTATGTTGCCTAATAAACTAAGATATGACCTTCCCTCCCTTCTTGCTGTCTAGCTCTGCCTATAGCTGTCACTCAGCTGTCACCAGACTTGATGAAAGACCACCCTAGGAAGTATAAAAAGGACCACCTCTAGTAAGAAATATAAACTGGAAAAAGTCCAGAGATAAAGATAAAAGATCTAGAAAAATATAGCAATGGCAGAAAAGACAAGACCAGAGAAAAGACACATTAATATGCTTAAATATGCAAGGTGTTCCTGCAAGGAGAGAGGCAACAGTCCTTGGTGGAGAGGACAAGAAGTCATGGATTTAAACAGCAGCCAGGAGCACTGAGGTTAGACAGTCTCTGTTTTGCACAGGTTGGGAAACTGAGGCTCGAGGAAGGAGCTGCAGAGAAGGAAAGAGTGGAGAAACGGGAATGTATTCCCCAGAGTTCACAACTCCTTGTCTCACGCCATAAGCTCTGGAACAGACCTGTCTAATGTGCACTAATGAACCTACCGCCCAAGCGGCTCAGAGAGTGAACTGAGCTACTCTCCTGGGAAAGCAGAAGAGGGATTTGTGGTGAGGAAAAAAGCTGGCATTGCCCCCATGCAGATGGATTTGTGTGCCAAGCCTCCGCCCAGGGGGAGGGTGAAGTGTCTGCTCTCCCAGCTCTCCCCGGCAGGATTTGTAAATGGAGAATAATGCAACCTCAGGCATTAAAGAGGGAGGCACAGATGGGCTTCGAGATCCCTCCGTGGGCAGAGCACCCAGACTCTGGAAGAGTGAAACTCGGACGTACTGACTTTCCAAAATGATCTGTCTTTGCATGGAAATTCACAGCTCCCTGAGGTTAAAGTACACTTCTTTCCCCTCCCCAAGCTCCATTGCTTACCTGTAACCTGCAATCTTACCCACCCATCTTCTACTGCCACCTCTTTTCTACTAACTTTGGGCACAGTAGGCTTCTCTCTCTTCTAATTTCATCTAATGATGCTGAATTCAGCTCATAGAGAGATTCAGACCCAGCTTCATGTGAACATCCACCCTGAAAGCAGGGCTCTTAATATGAGCTTTTCCCATGCTGAAGGAGGTTTCACTGGGGCTGGTGCCTTCAGGAGACCTCCGAAATTAGTTCAGGACAGCCCTTCAGTGGTGCCTTGTTTGTTGAGACAGGGTGAGTGGCAGCGCTGAGATCTGGCTGCCCTCCCACAGGCCACCCAAGAGGGCTGGGGCATTCTGCATGGTCTGGGGCATGAAACTGTGAGCAGCATTCCAAGTAACCTCCAGGCAGTAGAGCTGGCCCAAGTGATGCAAATCAGCATTGCCCCACTGGCCTCCCCTTGTCCCTGCACTGGAGAGCACTCAGTGTCTTGCTGCTGGTTGAGCTTTCCTTGCCTGTACTATTCTCTTGCTCTTCTTCCTTTGCTTTTCCTTGCTCTTTCCAAAATAGCCTCACACTTGACTTATCTGTCATGTAGTCTTTCCAGTCCCGCTACAGACAATGTCCCTGGCACAGTAATTATGCCAAAAACTGAACCAGAAGGACCGATTCCTAGTTGCTACAGACAGCCGGAGCTCCCCAGGTATTGGACGAGGATCTAGCCTCAGGAATGCCCAGATGACTATGAGAAGGGAGAGCAGACATCTGGTTCCCACATCTGGTTCTCTGGTTCTGGAGACCACAAAACCTTTCAGAGTATGTGTAATATCCAATAAATGTATGAGACCACCAACTGATCAAGACAGCAGGTTGAAGGATATAGCTCAGTGGGTGCATGACCTCAAATAGATCACTTTCAACTTCTACAGCTCACCAAAACAATTTCTGCTTGTGTCTGTTAGCAGGAATGGATGGAGAGGTCTGGAACAAGCAGCCTGAAGGGATGACCAAGCAGGTCCTCCCTACAAGTCCTTTGGATGAGCAATAGTTGCAACCCAGCAAGCCTTGGAGGAGCCATGCTGGGAGGTGGGAGAACACAGAGCTTGCAGAAGGACTAGGAAGCACCAGTTTCTCAGGGGAATCACTGAAGACCAGGACAGGCTGTACTGCGTGCCTGACCTCAGCTTCCCATGCCATCCTCACCAGGAGCATGCTGCCTTGTGAGACAGGAGGGCAAGGAGAGGACACATCACCAGGGAGTGAAAGTACCATGGGAGATAAACACCTTCTGCAAGGGAAATCCAACGAGTGCAATGAGCCTGAGGTGTCTCACTGAGGCCATGGGCCACTGTGCTGCACATGTGCGGCCAAAACACACTCAAGCAATAAGCCTGCATGACACTGATTGCTTTTCCTCAAATACAGAGACATGAGCAATATTCTGATAGCTCTCCAGAGCACTGGAAGGGTAGGTTGGCAACAGCAGGTGATGGCATATGTGCAAATCCACTTCTTGGCATTGACTTGCTACAGAGGGACAGAAGCAGAAACAAGGACCATGGGGTTTATCTGGAGGAAAAAATAATATGTTGAAATAGAATGGAAACAAGTGAGAGAATTCTCTAGATATCTCGTGACCTGACTGCAAAACAAGAACAGCCTCGAGCTTCTTTCTTAAGCCTGAGCATCAGCACTACTTAACCAACACCAACAACAGCTGCAGTGCAGCGCACAGCTGGGCTACGGCTGTCTTCCCAGCCCTGCAGCTAAAGGCAGCACATACCAGTACCCAACAAGTCCCACCAATCAGCCAGGTCAGGTCTTACAAGGTGCTCCATCACATCGCCCAGCCAGGGGCTCACCAAATGAGGCAAACCCAAGGCAAGCTGAACCACGGTGCCATTCCCCAGCACACACTGGCATGGCCAGCCAAACCGCACCCCCAGCTAGGAACACACGTACATCCCCGCACTCCCCGACTCCATCACCCTGGGAGAAGGCAAAAGCAGACAAACCATCCCTGACCTACACAAGGTAGAGTTTCAAGGCAGTTGACATGGGCAGTTTAAGGACCTACTGAGAACAGCACAAAACTGCTGGTCCGCACTCAACTCGGTTTCCAGGCAGTGCCTATGTGAAGTTATAGTATCTACTAGTTGCAAAGAGACACAGAGTCTAACTTGCATCTTGGCACCTTACTCTCATTGATTTCAGATAGGAGTTAGGTGCCAGAACAGGAGCAAGAAGTGAGCTGAACCACCTGACCTAGGGCTGAAATACTACCGCTTCCCCAAATCATTGCTGCCACACCATCTAGTCTGCATCTATTTCAGGCACTAATTGTGTTCCCAGATGTACACTAAATGCTGGGAAAAGAGTGGCCCAACAGCCTGGATGTAAGACCGGGACTTGAAAGACCTGGCTTCTCATTCTTGTGTGCAGAGACTAGATGGAGAACAACGCTATGAGCAAGTCTCTTTGGAGCTGAGTTTCCTTTTGTCAGTAAAATAGGGAGAAGAATTTCCCAAGCAAATCTACCTGCTGTGCACCTAAACCCTTGTGTAAATTTGCGTTTCATCCCTATGTAGCTGAGTCTGGGGAGACCCTAACAGAGGAAGGGAGCAGGTACAAATGTTACTTCCCACGACTGCCAGCTGCAAACACTGCTCCATCCTCAGCTCAGACAGCAGGACTGCACCCCCCGGCTCCAGAGTGCTGCCTTTCTCCCACGTTGGCTGCTTTGATTTGGGTTCCTGGGCTGGGTTTGGAGCCTTTTTTTTTTTGGAGACCACATTTATTAGGGAAGCCCTTTAATTTTTCCGTTTTGGAAGAACCCCAAATGGGCTTCCCGGCAAAACTAATGTACAGGCGCTCGGCATTAAGCACTGAGTAATCCTGGAAGTACAGACCTGATGTCTCTACAGGCAGCAATAAACTTTTCAGCACAATATTGTAACCTCAACTCTTCCTCCTTTAATGGCTTTTCTCCATGCCATTAGCATTGCTGCAGAACTTTCTGTGCATGGCATGCGCACACAGACACACGCAGGCGCACTCGGAAGGAGGCAGGGCCTTGGGAGTCAGGGCTCAGGTGCAGCCATTTCTCCAGCCTCCTTGGGTCAGGAATGAAGGGTAAAACACGTGCTGAAATCCTGGCCAGGGTTTGGAAGCTTCTTGCCTTTATTCTTTGCAGGATACAATGGCATTGTGCTAGTCTGGGAGCAGAGAAAGAGGATGGGGTAAGCCTCCACAGTTCTCTGCTTCGGTGCCACCAGGGTCACATCTGGAACAAGACATGGTTTCTCCCGCGGGATAGGTTGGCATATGGTTCAAGCACCAAATGCACAGAACTCAGACTGGATGAGGCAGGTCACGCAGAGAATGGGATTTGAATGCACAAGACCAAGGCTGTGTTGTGGCATCTGCCACCACATCCTTAATCTTGACCTCAGTACAAGAAGCTCTCACATACATCTCCAGGCAGCGGGACCACCTCAGATCCCCAAAGCAGGGGCTGGGGGAGAGCAGGAAAGGAGTCCACAAGCTAACCCAAGGATTCAGGATCATGGGTGAGCTCCTTGGCTTCCAGGGGTCTTGAGGGCCGGGTGCGTGGCAGGTCCCTGCACCAACATTTGGCTTCTGTGGGCAGGTATGCCTGGCCAGGGACAAGTTTGGGGCCAGAGACAGATGTGGAGGGTTGGTGTAAGTTCAGGAATATGAACCGATCTTGCTCAGCTGACGGCAACAGGTTGTCCTGGGCTGACCACAACATACTGGGAAGGAGTAGGACATCTGGGAATAGTAACTGGTTGCCTCATGACACCTCTCACAGCAGCACCAGGGAAGGGGGACTCCCTTCCAGTTAGAGGGATGAAGATATAGGCTGGAAAACCAGTTTCCAACCACAAAGCATTGGGACCATTCACAGAGAAGAACCAGCTCAATTCCGCATCTTGGTTTTCTGCTGCTCTACCTACTGGTGGCTGAGAAGGCTACAAAGGCAAAAAAACTTGGGCTCTGGAGAGCCCTTCATCAGCTCAGCTAGCTCCCTCCAGTCAATTAAAAAGGACTACTGGTGGGCTTGGAGGAAGAGCCAGCAACAGAACCAAGTGCAAATTAATGCACAGAGGAAGGAGAGTTTTCTGTCACTCAGCAGCCTGAGCAGCCCCGATGTGAAGCAACCTCAGCTGGGAAGAGCATGGGGCTGGGACCAGCTCTGCTTTTCTCTAATTGCATTACATTACATGAGACTGGGGGAGACTGCTGTCAGCTGGGCAGCGCTAGCACAGGGCCAGAGGGAGGTCCAGACCCCCAGCCTTTCTGAGCAAATTGGCATCTGCGACCTTGCAAGAAGGAAGATTTTGAGTGACACTGGAGCACTGTATCAGTGGTAGAAGCCTGGGAACCTGCATCAGCAAGTTTCAGCTCTTGGCTCTTTTTCTTCTTCACAAAATTAAAGATGCAACACTTTCCTCTGAAAGCAGACAGAGTTTTCTGTCTTCCATCTTCAAAAAAAAAATTCCAAATTTAAAAAAAAAAAAGGCAAATTTTCTTCTGGAACCAATTTCCAAGCCCAGTTGGCCGTGTTCAAGGTCGTGTGAGACAGAAGATACTTTCAGAGACCAGAAAAAGTCCAGCAAGCTAAATATCACAAACAAGTATCCACCTAGGATCATCAAGGATATCAGGGCTGTCATCTGGGTCTTTGGGCCAAGAATTGAGGTATACCCTGGCTCATCTGTCCTGTGCAGGATGCACCCCTGCATATGGTTCTTAGGTGCCTTGTCCTCAGGTCTGGTAGCTGTAGCCAAGGAACACAAGACCAAGAGCCCAAGAGCAAGAGAAATACTCAGAGATGGCTCAAAACTACTGACTCCCAAAAGCTAGAGAGCCTCCTCTCTTCCTCCTTCTGCCTGCAGGTGAGCTTAAATGACACAATGTACCCATCGAAATTAACCACCAATAACGATAACGACCCAAGCGCTGCACAACTCCAAAGGCTCCCAGGTCTCTCTTCCCAGCCTGATTTGGGCTAAAGTAAAACTTCTCTTGAAGACTTTGAATTCCAGCTTTTCCCCAAAGTTTTGGATTCAGGATTAAGGAAGACTGTCCCTGGGACCTTCAGCTCAGAGGAGGAGCCTTAGGGTATCCAGCAGTGAGGTCTTCCAGCCCCCCAGCAGTGGCACTGATGGGGTCCCCACCTCAGGTTACAATGACCTGCATTGGGAGATGGACAGCAGCTTCCCACGAGCTTCCTAGGAGGCTTGAGGATGATGGTCCCCTGTGACATACCCCTGGGTTTATGTCAGACTGAAGCTAAGAGCATCAAAGCGTAACCCAAGTGGCTTGCACCAAGGTGATGGACAGAGCGTGGCTCCCCAGGCTCCAAGGGAACCTAGCAAGAGGGAAGGCTGTGGTCAAAGAGGACACGAGCTGGCACACACGCACACAGCACTACGTGCATGAGTCTGTCTCTAGCAAAGTAGGTCACGTCAACAAGAGGCTGGCTGAGCAAAACAGGACGCTCTGGTGTTACATTAACATTAACATTAAAATTACCATTACGAGACACTCGCTCCTCCCTTGGGGTCCCCCTGGACCTCACCATTCCTTCCTCTCACTGGCAAAGCCCCGAAGAAGGAGAAAGGCCCTGGGAAGAGACGCAGAGAGTTGGACCCTCGTGATGTGCAGAGAGGGGGGGATTTTCCTGGAGATGGAGCCTGCTGCCGGCGAGACGGGACGGGGCTTCACTGCCTTCAGCTGTGGGGGTCACGAGGAGGAGGAGGCAGGTGCCAGGGTCCCAGAGGAGGGCTCCCAAACCCCAGGAGATCGGGGCTGGGGGGTACCCCCTCCCCTGGGCCAGGCAGTGCCTGGGTACCCCAGCTGATGGGCCGGCACAGACAGGGAGAGAGGAGGCTGGCAGACCAATTCTGCTGCAGCGGCAGTGCTTAGCATTTATAGTGCCATCTTACAGGCACCAAATATAAACTTTAAACGTCTACCTGTGTTTTGGGGCCATCACCTGGGCTCTGAGGCAGCTCTCCACAGCACTCGCCTCCCAGCCCAGGTGACCAGGAGGACGGAGCCTGTTTTCCTGCAGCCACCTTCCAGTGCAGGGTCTCTCCCCCTCCTCTTCCTCTCCGCCCGTCACTTCAGCCTTTCTCAGCTGTCAGCCAGGGAGGGGATGGATCCAGATCCTACTTCTGTCAGCCCACCACAACCTGGAGTCACTGCCCTGGAGAAGGCTCCTGTATAGATGAACCCTGAGACCTGCGACCACCCATGACGGTGGCAGGGAGGGAGGGTGCTTTTCTCCAGTCTGGAGCAAATAAATAAATAAGTCATCCCCAGAGCTCCCCAAAGGTGCCATTAAGGAGCAGAGAGTTAGTGATTAGTGGCAACAGGAAAGGGGGGAAAAAATTATAAACAAAGAAGTCATCGTCGTGTCCATGGGGAGAGCACTTCTAAAAATCCTTTAACAGGGCTCATTAAATATACATGGCCTCAGTGGCTGGCTATACATCCTGATTAGCCCATGACTTCAGCTCCTGGAGTCCAGGGTGTTTCTGCTCCTCACCAAGGAAATAAAAGCAGGTGGTCCATCGCAGCAGACAGCGTGGTCAGCCAGGGCCCCGCACATTGGCGTGGAGAGATCACGACCCCATGGAGCCCTGAGGACCTTCCTGCTGATAAATATGGCACAGCTGGTGCAGGCACGAGCTGCTGCCTTGCTGCAGGGTGCAAAACGAGTCCAACCCATTCATTCTGGGTGAGAAACAGAATGAGAGAGAAGGAGAAATCAGCAGGGACCAAAAAGGCCCCAAAGACTCGCTTTCAGGTGTTTCCTTCCACCTCTGACAGCCACAGCCTTGACGTGTGGCTCAGGGAAGGGGAACCTTTGCAAAACATCACCCCGTTTTACCCCGGTCAGCTGGAGCACAGCCACGTGGCATGGCGGGTGAGACGCTGCAGGATGCTGTGCAAGTCTTTGCTGCAGTCACACTCACGAGGGCCACGTGACCCGGTTAAAATTTGTGTGCACCCTCTACCCTCCATCTTCTCTTGCTCTTCTGCTGGAGAACATGCAGCTCACCCACTCGTTCAGTCAGAGGAGCCGTTCAAGGCCTCTTTCTTTCCCCTCTTCCTTTAATGATATTAATATTTTATTACTTTTCATTGGAAGAAACATGCAAATGAATGTGTGTGGGAAGGCCCTGGAGTCTTCCAATGTTAACAAAACAAGTAAACAAGGATTGTCCTCCTTATGAACGATGTTAACACAATACACAAGTGTTGTTCTACAATCGATAACCTCATAGGAAACTCGGGTGGCTGGAGGCTCTGTTACTACATTAACTCAGATTGTCATTAAAAGGTTTCTGCTTTGCTGATCAGATTTTTTTTTCCCAAAGCTATATGAGAATTTCTTTCAAACATTACAGTAGGATCAGAGAAACACAGGGCTTCACAGGACGTCATGGCTTGAGTGGATCAGTTCCCAGCATCTCGAGAGCTGTCCTAGAATCCCCAAATGCTCCTAAGGCAGCAGTGACATTTTCAGCCCTAAGACTATAGTCTGACACCAAGGCTATAGAGTCAAGAGGCAAAGCTGACCATAGTTTCACCGCCTTAGATAGTCTTAGTGTAGAGCAAGGAAAGAATCAGCAGAAAGGCTTGAAATCATCACTAACAATGTCCTGACATCCCTGCTTGGGGGAGGGAGAGGAAACCAGGAGTACATGCATCTGTGCACATGGTCTTCTACTGCCTGAACTAAAGGAGGTTGGAGCTCTGAAAAGCTCTTACCCAGTTTGGCTACTTGCAGGAAGACAGATCCTCAAATGGGAGATCTGGAAAGATGAAAGATGCATATTAATATTTCATTATAAAGCATCCACCCCAAAACACCTGGGTGAGAAGGAATGTAAGATTTATTGCCATCAATTTTTAGCCACTAATGTTACAATGGAACCTAATTAACAGCCAAAGTCACCTGCAATATGAACCCTCCCAATTCAGATAAATCAAAGTCCTATAAACACCGCATTTGCCAGAAGTCATGATAATTGCTATATTGTATGTGTGATGGTTTTGCATAAAAGCATAAAAAATAGGAGTACAGCATGAGAAAAGAAAAGAAAACCAAGATGGTACCCACCTGCAGTAAATTCATGTTAAACATTACTAAAAGCAGGAGATGTAGGTGCAAAGTAACCTGTAAGATTGGGTCTGTCAAGAAAGATTTCTGGGTTCAATTTCTTTGGGTATTCAGGGTGTAAGAAAAGGAGCTTATGAGGTCCTGCTGCACTAACCCATGTATCACAACACTGTCAACTTTATTCTGTTTTTCTTCTTTTTCTCAAATTACTTCTGGTTTCATCCATCACTCACTGAATCTTGTGCATGAAAGGTGGAAATATTGCAGGGGAAATCCTGCTTGTGTGGCTCTGAGAAGCAACAGCTGCACAGAGCCAACAGGACGCTCAGGTCCGGCACGGCAGTCGTGGCTCCCCTGGAAGAGACCAGGCCAGTCTCTTCCCAGATCCGAGTCCCATGACTCACTCAATCACTTCCATAAACATCTCCCTTTGAAACAGCAGCCTGTTTTTCTCACTGCTCAGCCTGGCCTGGGCCAGTGGGTAGAGTAATTATGTTAATTCTGCCATCAAAATGATTAGCCATTCCATTTCAGCCAAGAAAATGCTGGAAATTGGCTCATGATTTATTCTGCGCTCTTATTTCATCTCATCCTTTTAACACGGCACTTGGGTCTCCCTGCAGCTCGCTGGCCAATTAGTCGAATCAAAGGAGGCACATAGAAATGCAGGCCTTAAACGCAGCTCGGGTCCACGCGTTGGCAGGATCTGGATGGATCCGTTCCCCAGGAGTTGGGGAAGTGACATCTTCTTTTCCCTGGGGATCTTCTACCAGGCTGGACTTTTCTCCTTCATGTTCAAGAAACCGCCTCCTTGGGGCATGGGCAGCTCTTAAGTTCATGAGTTTCTCTGTGATGTGGAGAATCTCTGAGCTCGGTCCGAAGATGAAAGAGACTGGTCTTTCACAACCTAAAATAGTGATAAAACTGCTCAAATAGAAAGCCCACTCCCAGCTGGAGGCAAGCAGTAGTGACTGAGCCTGGAAGGGGCCAAGCTCCCTCCCTCACCCCTGCTCCTGGCTGTGCTGGATGCCTCACCGCGACCAGAGCATCTTTCTCTAATCTGCTTTCCAGTGCACTCTGCGGGATCTCCAGCACTTCCCTGGGAAAACTTCCACAGCCTGACACACGTCTCTCTCAAGATGTTTCCCTGGGCATTTTGTTTAAATTAAAAGCCCCATTCTTCTTTGTTGCATTCCCTTTATGCCTTGACTTGTTCTCTCCCTCCCTGTGCGCCCATTTTGCTGAGAAGCAATTCCCCGTATCATCCATTCAGAGAACTGCACACCTGGCCCTTTCACGCTGCCAGTCATCTTTCCTTGGTCTGTCTTGATTTTTATTCTGATGCATTAAAACTTGAGGCATTCCCCATATCTCGAAGCCTGAGAGCTCCACGAAGTGTCTGGGGGTCATGTCAAGAGGGTATTCCTGGAGCTGAGCAGAGCCAAGCCATCCTCTACCTGCCATGGCCTTAGCAAACCCCTCCAAAGATGCCCCGCTACCTCACCACACGTCACAGCTCACACGTGTGATCTCCTGGTCATGATGCATCTCCATCCTCACCCTTGTGACCCACAGCACTGTCCCCAAGCACACTCTCTGCCCCTCCAGCACAGCACCACAGGGCTGCTTGGGCTCATGTGTCTGCCCGCAAGGATACCCCGAGTCCCGTCCCTGCCTGCACAGCCGGGTTACGGGGTGGGACAGGTTCGCCCTTCCAGGAGGAGCTGAGCCGCGACCACCGTGGAGCAATTTGTCTCCTGCTGACCCGTCTCAGACCGGCTCCTGCAAACTGCTAAATGGAAGTGACTCCCAAGTTCTCCTGGGGCTACCTCCCCATTTATCTCAATGAGAGTGGTGACATCCCGGACTGTGATGCATGAGGCATGCCACCTTCCTCTGCACCGTGACATCTCTGGGTTTTCTGCTTTGCTGCCTCTCTCCCGCATTTCCCCATGAGACGCCCGTCACTGGGGGGGTGACGGCTTCTGCACTCAGTCCGTCAGGCAGCAATACTTCCTAGGACAAAACACAGTATTTGCACTTTCCTTTAAAAAAAAAAAGAACAAAAATATCCATGGACACGTCTGAAATGCCAATGGCTGCTTTTGAACTTTCCTATTTGCTCCTCTCTGGGCTGTCCAGACTAAGTCCATAGCCATCAGTGCTCCCCAGTCCCCAAAGTGGTCTGGGGGGAGAAGGAAGAGTTACCACTACTCCAGCTGTCCTGAGGCATGGGGCAGCCCCACGACTGCTCACGTGTCACAGCAGTGGCACCCAGGGCTCGGGGACAGGTGACCTCATGCAGGAAATTTGGGACGGGCACAGGGCTGAGGCCAGATGTCCCAAGCCCCAGACTGGTGCTTTATCCGTGAAACTAAGAGAAATACTATCCTATGGCTCAGCAAAAGGTCCCGATGATACTCTTCTTTCCCACCCTTGCACTAGGCAAATTATCCCAACACCATTAAAAAACAGAGTCAGGTTTTCCAGAAGAGCCCTTGGGTGGCATTGCAACAGTCCTGGACTCAGAGAGGGGCAGAGTAAAGCTGTTTTCCTTAATACCTGCTTTTCTGTTTGAGATGTCCCCGCTCCCAGACCGGAGACCCACCAGTAAATCAGCAACAGCCTCTCACTCTTGGTGGGTCATCCAGCCTGAGCCACCAAAGGAGCATCCCAGCAGCCTGAAATGAGATTCACACACCATTCAGAGGAATTGGGAGCAGATTTAATTCAAGCCTTTCCCTGCTGTCAAAGCAAGTGGAGTTCTTGCAGCAAGCTGGATGCAGATTCAAATGCCTTCTAAATTACTATGGCAAACCCTTTCAGCGGGAAGGTTTCCTCTGAATAGTGTGAGCAATGGGAATTTGGGGCTGAGCTGAACAGCAGCACCTTGCCCAAATTAAAATACTACAGGAAGGAGGAAAGGTGGAGAGAGCAACATCCCCCTGTGCCGCAGCCCTGAACTCCTCTGCCTGGCTGCTCCGGAGCCAAGGGCTATAAATTATCAGGAAGTGACTTTTCTCGTAAATGGTTTTAATTTTTGTTTTTATGTTCAGAGGGGGAACTGCATGATCTATAGCACAACAGATTGCTGCTGGTTCTCCCACAGAGCTCTCGGGCTTCTCTCAGCCTTTTTTTTTTTCTGCTTTCCCATTAACGGGCAGCCCTAAAGCAAAGCCGAGGAAGTTCATTGTCAGTCAAGATTATTCCCAGGCCCGAGCCAGAGATGGAGAGATGCAGTTGGTGCCCAATAACTGCCTCTTCCACACCATCATTTCTCACTGGCAGGAGGAAGGAGGTAGTGAAGTCTTAAAGGGAGATGCTGCTGTGCCTGCTGGGGCACCCCTGGTTTATTGGGGCTGCTGGGCTCCGACATCTTCTCTGGGCTCAGCCCCTCCTTGCAGAGGTGTTTTGTGCTCAGGCATGCATGTACAGCATCCCTGCAGAGATGGATTTATTGCACCCTTCTGAAACAAGGAAAGGCTGGACAGTCTCTGGGGAGAGGAAGGACAGAAAGCCGTAAGGCTGCAGGTGGGGAGGGTTTTGGGGGGGGGGTTGGAAGCAAGGGTCCTTCCAGCATGGTATTTACTACATTCCCAGCTGCAGTGCCAGGGCTTCTGCACCCTTGTGGGACAGTGATGGAGAAAATCATCCCAAATCATCTGGTACAGGCAGAGCCACGGATTCATGCTGCCTGTGCAGGATGCAGAACTGGGCAGCCAGGGGACATGGGTCAGAGACAGACTAGCTCGTGGGTCACAAGCCTGCGTGGATCCTGGTGCAATCTAACGGCATGAATCTAGTTTGAGTTAGCCAAGACAAGGCTGGATTTGATCAGATTGGCAGTCTGAGAGCAGCACTGGTTTGAGGATCTCTCCTCCACGCTGCTTTTCAGTGCAAATACATCCCATACTAGCAAGCCACCAGCTTTCTCACTCTCATAAACTTCTTGGGCTCCAGTGAGATGAAGGCTGAGGTCATTAAACACAAAACACCATTACCAGCCAGAACATCACAGGCACTGCTAAAACCATGCCATGAAATCAGAAGAACCTGAAACATGGCAGCGAGAGAGCAGCAGAGGTGTGATCTCCTGCTGAGCAGCACACCTACGATCTCTAACACTGCCAAACCCCAGCAACAAATTAACACTACAGGACTGTTAATTGGAAGATGTGTCCAAAGGAGGCACCAGCCCTCACGTCTGCATCCCAGAGCTTTAGCTTGTTCAGATGGGGGTCAGTTCTCAGGGATTATCAAAATCAGCTTCAAGCCTTTGCTCTGGATGTTCATTGCACACTTCCATGTATCCCTATCACAAACAGCATCATACACCATGACAGGCTTGCCAGTCTGGCCAGGCATCCCCAGCAGAGCTAACCATGCCACCAGACACCAACCCATGTCCCTACCAGTGCCTCCACCTCTCCTGCAAGCTGAGCTGCCTCTGCTGCCTGCGCACCGCTGTCCCACGTGTCGCTCCGAACAAGGTCCCAGTGCTGAGCAGAGCCGACGTGGGGGAGCACACCAGCCCCCTTCTCCATTAACGCCATGGAGGTGACGTGCACAGAAAATCAGAGAGGCTGCAAAAAGCTTCACAGTGTCTGGGATGCTATATTCTGTATCTGTGAAAGGTTTCTGTATCCATGAAAGCGCCCACCTCATCCCTTGCCAGAAATCGGTCATCTCATTTCTAACAGCGACATGTTGAGCTTCAGCCCCTTGAAGTTGGACCAAGGAGGCTGGTTCCTCCTGTTCCGCTGTCCCAGCTCATTACTATTACCATTACCTTTTCTACCAGTTTGATTACCAGTGACAATGCATTTCCTCCTAATCCTGTCCTTTTGCAAGGTCTGCACCCAGCCTCCACCTCCCTAATTCCTCTGCACTTTTTCTCCTCATGTCCCTACTCACCAGCTGTCATCGGGGCACCCGAGCCTGCTGTCAGCACACCAGCTAGCACAGGGCATGCCTTGGCTATTACCCTCACTCATGGGCTCTGGCCACGTGCCACTTTGTCTCAACGCAAGCCCGAACCGCTCCCCAAACCACCCGCTGCCCCAATTGTTCATCTCTCCCTCCCTCTCTCCTTCTTCTGAGACTACTGGCATTTGCAAGGCCATTAAGAATGTTGGGGCGATGAAGCAGATGCTATACAAGGAGATGCTGAGGAAACAGGGTTTCTTACCCCAGAAAAAAGAAGTCCAGAAGGGGAATCTAACTGCTGCCTTCAGCTCCCTAACGGGGCAGCACAGATAGGATGGAGCCAGACTCCCAAAGGTGCACTGCAGAAGGTCGGTGGCCAAAAGCTGCTATTGAAGAAAACTCCAGTCGAGTAAGAGAAAGCAAGAGGGTGGCCCTCAGGCTTGCAGAGGTCCTGTCCTACGCAGATTTTTTAGTGGTTTCTACGACACAGTGAGACAGATCAGGACCTGGATCTCGTTGACCCAACAAAAATACAGTTTGCTGCTGGAGCATGCCTCTTCACCAGGTCATGCCTGAGCAGAAAGACATGGAGCTCTCTGACGGACTTAGCGATGGAGAGGCTGAGCTAGGAGCAGCCTCTGTGTTAATTCCCATTATCATTCCCGACAGTTTTGCTGCATTTGCGGGTTGGGTCACAAGATGGAGCAATTGCCCTATTTGTCATTCCCGGCTGGAAACCACCGGGCTGTCCTCGGCCCCCTCTTTGGGGAGCGGTGGGGATTTTTTGCATCCTGGATCAGTGGGTTTTTCTTTGCTCGGGTCCCAGGTCCCTGCCCCAGCAGACACCCGAGTCTGGACAAACCTGCTCCTCAGATTCACCCTGCGGGACCACATTCCCTGCACAAGGAACCGGCACAGCGTACCCAGCAAAAGGCCCATCCACACCGGCTGCCTTCCTACACCCACATCCCACCTCTGCCCCATGGTCTGTCCCACCACTGGGCTCTCCCCACCTGGGAGGTGGGTGCTGCCTCAAAGCAGCACCCAGAAATGTCTCTATGCCCAGATTTCAGGTCTCTTCAAAGCTGCTGGGGATGAACAAGCCTTTGATAGCACCACATGGGTTCAGATCTTCACATCCAAGGCCCTCAAGCTTCAGCAGGCAACTGAGATCCCATCTGGGATGCAGAACTCACCTTGAGAACCACACAGGTCACAGTCTGGTATTTTGGGATGTGGCTGCACCTCATAACTCTCCAGGAGTAATCGGGGATAGAGGAAGAGCTGCCCCATAGCTCAGGGGATGGTGAGACTGTTTGATGGACTGCCTGCAAGCATCATGGCAGGGAGGAGGCAGCCAGCCCGGGAAAGGTTGGGAGGGAGAAAAATAGCCAGGGAGGGATGCAGGAGGCTGACATCTGCCTGTGGGAAAGGTGGAGGAGCAATGAAGGAGGTGAGCAATGAGGTGGTCTCTTGGAGGAGGTATCTGGGGAAGGAAATAAAATGGGGCAAGGTGCCCCTTTTTCAGCCAATGTGGCGCATCTGGAGAGGTGGAGCAGTGAGATCGCAGAGTGTGCCAGGGAGGCATTGCACCGCTGATCTGGCCGTGAAGAAGAGCCTCAGTGTGACTGTTCCTAGGGACTTACTGTGACTCATGCCAGCCAGGAGCCTCCCAAGCAAACCACTTTCATCAGAAAATGATGGCTCACTTGAACTGGAACTGTTCCACTCCTCCAGATCTCTCCTCATTAAAAACATGTTTGGAACTAGTTGAAACGTCCCCTTTTTCCACAGACACATTTTTCTTAGGACAGCTTTTCCCTCCTGAAACTCACTCTGAAGTTGATTGGCACAACAAAATGGCCTCTGAAGTGAGCAGCTCCAAAATAGTCATTTGGCCTCTCACTTCCTGAAAGCTTTCATCAGGATGGGAAAACTGCGAGAGCTTGGAGAGAAATCCTTTCTCAGAAACTTCAGCCATCAGAGACCAGGTCAGCTACTTTCCTTATTCCCCATCCAAGCCAGCAGCACAAGGCATGGCTGCACGGACCCTGTGCCCCACACACCAAATATTTCATGGAATTTCGGGGCCACCCAGCACAAAGCAAACAGCAGGAAGCCACAGCTGTATAAATATCTGGCCATAACCCTTCCTCCGGGATCCCTGGGACCTCTCAGCATGCGTGCGGCAGCCGAGGGAGAAATGCTTGAGCCTCACCCCCTGTCCCCAGTGGGCTCCAGAGAGGGAACAGCTCCAGCTTCCCTCCCATAGAGTTGCAGCCGGGGTGCAGCAAAGGTTTTGGTTTTTCAAGCAACCCTTGTGTTCATCCCTCCACACAGCTCCAACCCACCGACCTGCTGCCAACAGCTCCAGCCTTTCCACAAGGAGCCATAATTGATATCTCACCACCACAGGGTAGATGGCTGGACAAGGTGCCAGGTGATCTCATGAGCAGCGTAGACACCATGGATGTGCAGGGGGAGTCCCGTGAGGCTGGAGAGATGGGAAGGAGACCCTGGAGACATGTGAGACAGCAATGTGCTGGTCCCACAGGGCTTGCCAGCTCTAGCAGATAGCGAGCCTGAAACCACTTCGCTTGAGCTCACCAATGTTTGTGGGTCAAACCTCCCAGTCCCAGCTCACTGAGACCTGCGTCGATGGCTGATGAGGCTTGGACAGAGACAGGGAGGACAAAATGTGCATATTAGTTCTCAGGATCTGCTTGTCCGATGGCACCTGCATAGGATTGACTAGATCCAGAGCAGCAATGAGTTTCTCCAGCAGAGACCAGACAACACTCGCAAGCAGCAGCCGGGCAGCACACGGTCTCTCATCCTCCTCCTCCCTGAGAGCTGCTGCCTGGAATGAAAGAAGAGCTGAATTTTCCCAAGCTGCCCTCACCTGTTTGGTAGCAAACAAGGCCAAATTTCCCCCGTGCAAAGAGCAGCGCCAACAAGCCCCATTAACAAGCCCCACAAAAAGTCCAAGAGTCCCATCTCCCTGGCTGGTCCTTCCCCGGTCCCCGCCAGCTGCCCTGGGCTGGCCCAGCTGCTCATTCCAGGCATGTTTCTCATGGCCGTCAGAGGAATGCAAAGCCCTGGGGTGTTCATGGAGACCAGCACCAGATCTCTTCCGAAAAGGGACAGCGGGGTGATGTCAGCGGAAACATATTTTTAACCCGCATTCGAATGAAAAGGAAACGACCCAGAGGAAACGCATCAAAAAAAAAAAAAAGAGCCTCCTGACAATGAAGAGTCCAGCTTTGCTTTCAAGTTATACTTTTCCCAGGACACTGACTCCCTCCTGCCCTCATCCAAGAGGGAAAAGAGCAAGCGAGGGAGCGAGAAGTCTCCCCGCACACCCCACAAACAGGAAGCATTGGCTATATAAAGATCGGGGCTGCGTCAGGAGGCAGAGGGGCAGGACATGGGACGTGCCAGGGTTCTGTGACATCCACCTGGACCACCAGCCCGCCTGAAGACAGGCACGTTGGCTGGGCCAGCTCGTGCAGAGCAGGGCAGCGCTGATGCCGTCCGACCTTCTTTCCTATGGCCGTGCAGCCGGTGTAAGGCAGCCAGCAGAAAGATGCAAGCTTGCATCCTCATCCACAGCAAGATAAACCCCAGTGAAATGAAATGAGAGGCTGCTTCTGCAAGGAAGAGTCTTCAAACATCTTCTTTTCCACAATACAGTGGACAGAGCCTGCTGGGTTGGGCAGCGGGCAGGGCTGCAAGTCCAAGCCATAGCTCAGCAGACAAAAATCCCTGCAGCAAAACCTGGGCAGGGGCGGCCAACACATGACAGCAGGGGTTTTCTAGAGCCTCAGCACCCCAACTGCCATCAAGCTCCTATCATCCCAGCAGGATCTGGATCATCATCCCAGCAGGACCCAAATTTCACTCCTAGGGAAAGCCATTAACTTCAGATTCGCTACTAGCTCCAGCCAAGCGTGTCATTTTGATGGGGAGGAAGCAATGGGAGAAATTTCTCCCACTTTGTCCTGCAACATGCAGTGACCTGGTGGCTTGGGGGGTCCCAGTGGCAGCAGAGGGGCTCCAGCAGCTGGCAGGAGTTGAGGGATGGGGCCAAGGTGATGCAGGCAGGAGCAGCAGACCTCACAGTCTGGAGGGCCTCTGTCACGAAGCTTTGCAGTTTCTCATCTTCCAGGGAGCCTCAGCAGACACCTAATACCAACTTGCCTCTTGGGAAATATTGTCCAGGTTGAATTTCTTTCCACCCTGCAAAGATATCCCATAAACCTTCACCCACAGTCTAAACCAACCCTTTGTTTGTCTGTGTCCCTCCCCAGAAATGCTCTGGGCACCCTCCACTCCTCACAAGCCAGCTGCAATGCTGAACATTCATAAATAGCAATGCAGTGAGTTTCAAGAGAGTGAAACCATCCAGCAGTCAGAGACCACTTCTCTTCCCCACCCAGAGCCAGCAGGTCTCAGCCCATCCAGGACACTATCCCTCCCCACCCCAGAACTGGGCTGTCACAGGGGAATTAATGCTCTGAGCCTCTCCACTGGCCTGACAGCTGGTCGATGCACAGAAGAAGGAGCTTCACCAGCCCCAGGCATGCCCCTTCGCCCTCCCCTCCCCTGAACCCATCCATTCCCATCCAGTGGGCTGGGGAAGAGCCATTGGTTGAAACCTCTGCCAGAGAGGCTCATTAATGCCATTTAATCCCCCATTCCTGGAAAGTATGAGGTTCCTGGGCACAGAGAGGGAGAGGGACAAGGAGGGAGGGAGGGAGGGAGGGAAGAGAGAAGCGGTACTCCCATGCAGGTCATGCCTGGCCCCACGTGGCACCGTGTGCTGTGAGCTAGCGCAGAGAGTGAATCCCCAAAAAAAGCTTAACACCCCATTAGACTGAAAGTGGATCTGCTCCCCGGACCTGCTCCCCATCCCTCTGCAGATACCAGAACGGATCACACAGGCATCTGAAGGCAGGGCTGAAACCCAGGAGCTGAGGCTGAGGAGGGCAGGAATGCCCCATGAGGTCCCATGGGGCACAGATGGCTCCAGGACATTTCCAGGGGTGGATCTTCTCTACCAACCTGAAGATCCCCCTGTGCTGTGTCCCGCTGTGATCTGTCAGGGGCTGAGCCCTGGGCGGCTCGAGTAGGCATGACCTCCCAACCCCGCACAGCCCACGCTGTACACGGAGGCTGCATTTGGAGCATCTCCAAAGCCCTGGGGCCACTCCATCCCTGGGCGAGTAGGTAATTTTTGCCCTCAAAGGCTGGAGCAACACAGCGCGGCAGCTCCAAGCCCCAGCACACCACGGGTCAGCTTGTCCAAGAGGCACCGACTGCCTCTTCTTTATTTCATTTTTCTTCCAGGGCTGAACTCCAGCCCAGAAGCTCTTCCCCAGACCTGCATAGAGGAGTTATTTTTAGGCACCGCAGGCGGGAGGCAGGGGCCAAGAAGAGCTTGGACCCGGCTGCAGGAAAGCAGACCTTAGCAAGGCAGGAAAGAGCTGGAGGGTGGATACGAGGAGCACTCCCTGCCTGCAGTCACTGAGGCTCCTTCCTCTGTCACCACCGGCTTCCCAGAAACGGCTGCCCAAGGGGAAGATGCTCACTTGCCCGCCTGTGCAAGCAAGGACAACAGAGGGGCCCCGTGTCCAGCCAGGGCCAGGACAGGAGAGGGAAGAGATGGCGGTGGGAGGAGAGGAGCTTCCAAGAGCATCCCGTGAGACCCCAGCCTGGGGCAATGTCCCTCGCAGAGGCCACGCCAGTCACAGGTTTTGCCCCCATCCACTGCTGGTGGGAGCAGCAGGAGGAGGGGGCTGTGGATGGAGGCAGCTTGGCAAAGGGCTGTGATGCTGTGGCATGTGGGGAAGGGTGCTGCAAGGAGAGGATTAGGGGAGCCTGAGAGCTGCACCGCTGCAACTGAGCAAGCAGGCATGATTCAGATGCCCATAACTGTGCCTAAGTAGGGTCCATCAGCAGGCTGGAAAGGGTTTGGACTCAGGCACAGAGGGCAGAAGATGCTCCCTCCCCAGTGCTGGAGGGAGCCCTGAGGTTCCCATCCTCCCTGTGCGCCTGCAGCCCTGAAACTGCTGCCCCAGCAGCATCCCGGTGCCTCTGGAGTGCCTGGCAAGGGCTGCTGACCCAAGCTGCCAGGCCCTCTGCAGGCTCACGGGACAGGTTTGAGAGCTTTCTGCTCTGCTGGTGCCTGGGTGGCATCAGTATGATGCTGATGGGCAGCTTCTTCACCTGGGAAACGCAATAGAAGAGGAATAAAAAGAAAAAGAACAGCTTGAAGCTGCAGTTTCCCAGGCTTTAAGGCAAACCCTCAAATCAAGCGACTGTCTGATCTCAGTGTGTCCCATTTGCATCCCCATTTGCCTTATGCCAGTGAGATGATGCCCCCCACTCAGAGCGGCAGCAAGAAGAGATGTGGCACAGCCCCAGCCTCCTCGCTTGCAAAAATGTGGGCAGCACATTCCCTCATCAGTCAGTCTCCATGCCCATAAGAAGATGTGATAATTAGGTGTGTATTTCCTAAAGCGTTATGCACCCACCTGCCCAGCAACACATATCCGATAGGTTTTGTGTGTATTTGAGGAGGGTGTCTTCTTTCTTGCCTCATATTTTTGGGAAAGCCTATTTGCCTTAGTGGTCTGTCTGCCTCCAAAATTATGTGCCTGCCCTTGCTGTGTATCTGACAGTTTTGGCACTTTGAGGTAGATTTACTTCTCTTTTAGGCAAGAAGACCTGGTAGACCAATCTTTATCTGCAGATCAGATTTTTCCCTGAAATCGCTTTCCAGCCCCCATGCTTTACCCAAGCAAATGCAAAGTCTTGCTGCAAGGAAATTGTTTCCAGGCTTGCATCAGTGAGTTCCTTGGGTCTGATGGGCCCGGGAAAGTGCGGCTTATCTGTGAGAGAAGAGGGAAAAGGGCAAAGCAGCAGGGCCAGAAGTTTGCTCTGCTGTCCCTCCGCTCAGCTCCCCGAGACGGTCCCTATCTCCTGGCCTGCAAACTGCCCGCAGGTATTCCCACAGTCCCCCCCGCCCCAGCTTTGATGGACAACTTCCTTCACGCTGAATGACACTTGGGGACCCACCAGGGTGTGTGAGGGGTTTCAAGGATGGCTGACCCGGTCTCCACCCCGCAACAGTGACAAGAATGAGCCCTCGCCCCCTCCTTAATCCACCTTCGCCCCCGTCGCCGAGAGGAGCCCGTGAACCCTGTCCCCTGAGCTGCGAAACGTGAAAGGGAGGAGGCAGCGAGGGGGGGAAGGCAGGACCCGCCGAGGCTGGCCAGCACTGGGCATCCCCCGGGGCTTCGGGCCACCCCCAGCACTCGCCGCCCCGCATTGTGGACGGGGAGCGGGGAGGAAGGGGCCCTGGGGACGACCCCATCCTGCCGGCGCTGTGAAAGCCGCCTTTGTTGCGGGGCTGTCACCCGGGCCAAGGCATCCTGGCCTCTGGTTTCTAGGACAACAGGAGGAGGAGGAGGAGGAGGAGGAGGAGGAGGAGGGTGGGCTGATGGGGAGGAAGGTGAGAGACGGCAGCAGGAAGGTTTGGACAGTGCGGGCAAAAGCGAGTCCCAAAAAGTGGCTCGGTGGTTTCTTCAGGGTACCCTCTTGCTGGAAGGGGAGATGCCAAAGCTGAGCCCTGAATGGCAGCCAAGCCCATGCTGGGTGTGAGGTGAGCGAGGGGGTCAGGATGTGGCCCATGGGCCTGACTTGGCTGTAACCCACACCGAGCTCAGTGGGGTCCCTTCTGCTCGCATCTGTTGGTCTCAGATCAAACCTTCCCCAGTTTCTTCTTGCTCACAGAGCGTGTCACCATTTGAGCTTGCAATGGGACCTGTCAGTCCCAATGGCTCCTTGCCCACTCTAGCTGCCAGCTTACACCATCCCCAACCTCCCCCACCCATCCCACCTAGCAGACAGAGCTCACGTATATTTTTAGCTGAATATCTATGGTTTGTCCCTTTTCAGCTCTCCAGTTCCATCAGATTTCAGGGGAGTTCAAAGGTGTTTTCCTGCCTCCTACAAGCTCAAGGCTATTTATAGCCATCAGATGTTGGCAGCTCAGCTTTCATGGACTACTGTACAGTGATGTGCACATGGAAGTGGCTCATGGCTTGTGAGTAACTCCAGGACCAGCCACGAGCCTAAGGAGTGACAGGGTATTGCTTACAGTCCTGTGTATGAGAGAGAGTCAGAAAGGGTGGGTGGTGAAGAGCAAAGAGACACTCCTTTAGGCTGGATATGAGAAAAAAAGAAGAATACCAAATTTTCCAGGGACATCTCTTAACGCTTGGGATGCTCCTCAGGGGAAACGATCCTAATCCTGCCCCATGGGCTATTTCAAGCGAGGGTGGCCTAGTTGCCGTAGCTGTTCTTGCTGGTTCTAGCTCTGGGGATGCTCTTATTCTTCATTAGGTGCTCTGGAGAGGACGAATATCATAGTGGCACAACATTGTTGCTGATCCCAAAGCCCTGCCTGTTCTGACCTGGATGCCTCCACAATGTGCCACAAGCCCCTCAGATGCCTGTATCCAGCTCCCAGGCTGCAGAAAGGCTTCCCCTGGCTGGGACCTGGGGAAATATTATCCAGGGCTGCATCACCAAGAGCCAAAAGGGTCACTTCTAACATACCCACTGGCATGCAGCTGGGCTGACCTTTCCCAGAGATGCCAACAGCCCTGATGGTGACCAGATGAGCTGCCAACCATGGGCAAGCTCTGACCTACCATCACGGCGGAGGGAGAGACCGTGGTCTCCTGCGCTCAGCCATCTGGCTTGAAGCCTGGCCAGGCTGTAGGGAGAAACCAAAGGGGACTTCAGACTAAAGCTTTGTCTTTCCATAGTGACCATCGTGTCCAGGGACACTGAAAAAGACTCAGCTTTTGGGTCTTTGGGGATTAGATTGCTTCATGGAAAAGGAGAGGTGAATCGGGACTCTTGCGTGCATTTCTGGTGTGGTGTTTTTCTCTGTAGAAGGTGCATATCCCACATCACTGGGAGAATATAGCAGGGTAAAGCAGCCATTTCAAAGTTTGAGAGACCAAGGGTCTTGCACCCCTATAAAAATTCCATACTTAACAAAGCTGCCAGGAATGACCAGGCACCAGTGATCTCTGAATATTACAAGGGCTTTCTCAAGCCCAGGCTTTGTGGAGCTGTGCAGCCGGCCATGAGGATGAGCACCGGCCCATTCCAGACCTGACTTAAGGCTATGGCGTTTTCCACTCCTGCTAAAAACAAGCTCTCTGCCCACAACGTGCCTCCCCTGCCGAAGGAACCTCTATCTCCTGCATCTCTTCAAGTGCTTCCCTGCTCCGACCGAGGGCAGGAAGAGGACAAGAATACCACATCCATCTGTGAGCACACAGGAACTCATAGAGAGATGGAAAAGAACTATCTGAGCTGGACAGGGTCCAGGGCAGCAGGGACACACACCCCACTGCTCAGGAAAAGAGCCAGAGAGACTTCCATTGCCATAGCCACCCCAGCTCTCCATTTCACATCCCATCTGAACAAAAACACTTCACCTTCCTTTTTTTTGCGCTTGCACACACCTCTCCCTTCAGCATCAGCTGCTGGCATATGGGAGTGTGGTGGACTATTTAAGGAAAACGCCCAATAACATTACAATTACTTACCATAAAAGCCTCATGTTTCCAATAACAGCCTAATGTTCCAGGCACCTGTCCAACAGACTCAGAGTTTTCTTACCTGCCCACTGCAGGATTCATAGCCATCACACTTCCCAACAGACATCTAGATGTGCCATTGCAAAACTGCAAGGCTCTGCAACACCTCAAAATAGCTGCCACATCTGTCTGCAGCGGGGACAGTGATTAGCAGGACCTTTCATCCCCACTGGCAGTCATCTGCTGGGATCTGCAGCGGGTTGCAAGCAACAACCGGTGTGTGAGAGGCAACATCAAAACCAGGAATTCACCTGTAACCAAAGCAGTCTGTCTCGGACTGGCAGCATCTGCCCGGCTTTACTACTGCAGTTCCAGCATGGTCCCTGGATGGTCACAACTTCTCCTGCCGATGGCAGGTGACAACGAAGGGGCCCAGCGGGACCAGATGCCACTCTCACCTCCTAACACGGTCACCTTGACGCTGGAATGAGGTGGAAACGGACAAATGGAGCAAAAACAAAAGGGCTCATAAATGTTTTTCTCAGTCAGATCCCATGAGCCCAATCAGTGATATCCGCAATGGCTTTTACAGACCAGGCTGGGCAGCGTGATTTTGTTCAAGTGTTCCCAGGGAACAAAAAAACATCATGAACATGTGTCTTGCTGAAAACAGTCTCTCCGATATGAAACCATGATTGTTCACCAGCAAAGTTACTTGTGGGCTTGGGAAACAGTTCACGAGCAGAGGAGATGGTGTAACAGGATGTGGGCATCTAATCTCTCCGTACCAGTAGACAGTCATAAGCACTGGCACTTACCCAGCAGTCAGCTACAATTTGTTTGCACACAGGGTTTGCTGGAAAATTGCATCCAGCCGTCCAGTTAATAAAAATCATCCTCACACAGCTCACCGGCAGTGTTTGCTGAATGAGAGATGGATGCTAAATTATTCACTCTGCACCATCGGAGTCTCAGTGGTGGAAGAGAGGGGAGGAAGATTTCACTGCTGCTAGTCATGTTATGCTGTCAATTACAGAGCACTTCATTCTCAGGGCTGTAAGGCTACCATCTGGTACTAAATTCACCACGAAAAATGGAAAAAAAAAAGAAGGCAGCATTTTTAAGCATTGACTGCTCATCGTACAGCAGTTCTAGAACGCATTTTTCTAACATTCATGAGAAGTACAAATCCAGGGGGAAGTGCAGAGTGGAAGGGATAATATGCCATTTAGAATATTCCACCTACACAGATGTAGAAGAAACAGGAGGGCACAAAATCCCACTCTGCCTATCCTGCCCGGCACACCTGGGAGATCAGTGGCAAGAGGGTAGATGTAGCACAACCTTCTAGATGTGTCACTGGGCTTCACAGCCAGGCACCTTCCCATTCCTCCAAGTAGTCAGCTGTTCTCTTTGGCTGCTGAACTACCTCTCAGCCCTCTTCAATTTTGAAGGGTTTTAATTCTGACAACCAGGGAAATGAACCTATTTGTAAGGTGATGAGCATTATGGGAGGTCCTTGTTCTTGGTATGCAACTAGAAATGCTCAGAGAGGAAATTTTGAGAAATTGCTGTTGGACATTCATGGCCACGTGCTTTGGTGTCCATGGTGGAAGTGTTTTGGTGGAACTGCATGGTGACAAGACTTGGATGCATAATCTGTGTTTGGAAGCACACGCAGCCCTGCTGCATACCACATCGAGCCATTAATTTTATCAGGAACCAAACAGAGGAGACACATTAAATAGCAGAGTGGAGCATGTCCCCACAGGCAGAGCTGGGGAAGAAGATAGAGCACCTTGGCTGGATATGAAAGGCTCCGGGAGAACAAAAGAAGAGAAGGAGGCAACAAAAATCAGATGGGAAAACAAGCTCACTAATTTGTTCAAAGACCCATAGACTCTCAGCACTGAACACTAGAGATTTTGAGGGGCTTTAATAAAGATGGAGATGAAGGCACCATGTGATTCGTTAATCTCCTACATGGCCCAGACAGGAGAGAGGGACAAAGATGCAGTACTGCCATGCGGCTTCCCACAGAGCATCGCAATGCTGGGAAGAACTAAAACAACCACAGGATGCCTTGGGTAAGTCCATTAACCAAGAGGCTTTTTCCTTTTCATGCCTTTTTCCTCCAGGCCATGTACCTTTCACCCTCAGTATGACTCTGGAGATCATAGAGGCTGCATGCGGAGATGATGAGGGAGCTTGAAAATCAGGTTTAAGATCTTCAACCTGCTGTGGCTTGGACTTAAAGCATCCACAACACACTCAGGAAGACAAAACTTGAGCTGTCTGATGCCTTCCCAGACCTGCCTGCTCACAGCCCATCCAGACTGCATGAAGCTTTGGCTTCCATAATATACTGAACGTACTCTGAGTATGTCCCTCCCCAGAGCTTCCAGTACGGGGCTGAGGGCTCCAGTGAAGGCTACGGTGAGTCTGGTCTGGAAGACAAATGTAGACTCATAATAGGCAGCACGGATGTGCCTGGTAAGGTCCTGTGATAGCTGCAGAAAGTGCTACAACCTCACCCATCCTTTCTTTGTTTGGTCCTTTACTGAGTCATTGCTTCCAAGAGGAGATTCATCCTTCCTGCTGATGGGCCACACAGCTAGGTATTGGTGAGATCCCTTGCACGAGGTCTTACTAGTGGAGCTGCCCAGAGTTGGCAGATCCTACAAAGTACCCCCGCTCCTCTGCAAGGTCTGAAACATGCTTGGAAAGAGGCACCAATGGTCTCTAAACCAGCCTCCACCCAGCACAGAAATGCTCCATAGATTCCCTTGTCCTTTGCGGGATTTCCGACAGTCTCCTACTCCTCTGAGACCAAACAGCTAGTCTCTGTCAGTGACTCCTTTAGCATGGGTCTGGAGCTGAGGACCCATGTCCTACCAAACACTACAAAGAGTCAGCAGAGGCAAGGGCATGAAAACCACAATAGGATGGAAAAGGAAAGTGACTGGGACACACATCCTCTCCTTCTCTCAGGAGTCTGTCCATCTTTGGGGATCTGAAGGAAGAGCCAGGCTGGAGTTTTCTGCTTTGAAGGTAGCTCAGGAGTTGACATTTGCAATGCATTGGAAGGTGAGGAGAAAAGCAACCAGCTGATTCTAGGAAGAGACTCTCAATGTGATACTAAAGCCATAGCCTTCACTAACCCAGACACAGCATCCCATGAGCTTTATAGCTGAAGCTGTTGATTTACTTACAACAAGGGTCATTTTTGCACCATATTTCATGCCTGGTGCCCCTCAATACAAGAAGGACCCACTGACAGAAGGGGGCAGAACCTGGTTCTCTCTCCTCAGCACCTTCTTATGTGCCCCTTGCCATATACTCTGCCCATTGGCTTGACGCTTTGGACACAGTGGCTCGCAGTAGAGGAAGAAAACTCTGATATAAGCTTGAATTTCCAGTCCTCTTCAGACTGTTCCACCTCTCCCATCTCTTCCTGCTCTGGAGCATGGACTGCTGAAGCTGTGCTCATCCCAGTCACCTTGCCAGTTAAGAAGTGATGCTCCTGCACAGCCAGAGGTGCTGGATGCTCTGCTTACTTTCTAGCTTGCTCTCTCCCTTTCTTTCTGAAGTTGGTCTTTCTGTCCTTGAGGAGCTGAGGGACGTTCAAAAGAAAGGCAAAAACCCACAAAATACCAGGTGGTAAAGTCCATAGGTGCACTCTCCAGGTGAGGCACTCTTGCACTCATCCCCAGGTGCAAACAAGGGCATTTTCCCCATCATTTATTCTCTAGCATGTCAGACTCATCCAGCCCATTTCTTTCCCTCCAAAACACGGTGGGCTTTTAGCCCAAGCATTGGGGGGTGTTGATTTTTAATGCTTACTTATTTATTTTTGACATTGCACAGACCATTCCAGCACCCGCTTTATCTCCAGTGATCTTTGACCCCTGCCTGTCAGGAGTTCAATCTGGTACGTTCCACTCTTTGCCCCCACTTAATTCTTTTTTAGCTGCTCAGCCTTTGAAACCTGGTGCCATATGCCAGCCCAAAAGAGTCCTGATCAATACCGGGAGACCACGTCTCTGTGACCTTGCAACCTGCACCGTAAAGGGCAGAGGGCAGAGCAGAGTGTTGGCCATGTTTTCATTACGAGATTTCAGCTGCATTTGTTGGAGGGGGAGGGAGAGCCTTTCTTTCTTGCTTTCTTTCTTGCTTTCTTTTCATGAAATTTAGTCCAGCTGGGACACCAGAGCTCCTGGCTGCCTGTCGACTCCTCTGCCTCATTTAATGAAAGTGAGCAAGAGAACCGCTAAAAATTGGGATGCCTGAAAAGGCAAAATAGAAAGATCAGCAGCACATCTCGGTATAAGAAAGGAATTGTTCATGCCTGTCCCTTTCAGACAGCCAGGGTGCTTTGGGGGTGCAAAGCCTCAGTCTCCCTTGTAACGGAGGGACCCATTAAAAGCTGCTCAGTCTTTGGGGAAGAGCCCTGGCAGCAATGCCGCTGCTTTGCAAGGGGGGGCACCTGATTTCTCTCCCTCAAAGCTCAACCTCTTGCATGGCTGAGCCCCTGCCCCAGGGAAAGAGTCCCTAGGAAGGTGCTGCAGATCCACAGCTGAGTTGCACGTCCTTGCCTTGCACCCCACATCGCAGGCACGGTCGTGGGGATCCCTCAGCCCACCCTGCTGAGGGGCTGTGTGAACTGTGCTTTCTCAGGGTGCACTAGTCAAGGGCCACTGTATTCGAAAGCCGCTCTTTTTTCAGGCAGAGACCTGCCTCTTGGTCATTTATTTTTTTCTCCTCTTCTTTGTGCAAAAAGTACAGGCACCTGCTTTCTGCCCTGATTGCTTTCATTTTTAGAACAAGGAGAAGAACAGATGAAAAGGGAAAAGCTTGCCATGTCTCCTTGGGACAGCAGGGCTTTGATGGTGCTGCTTCCAAAGTGAGATTTAACCCAGCTTCGCTTCATCATGGAGGAAAACCCAGCAGTTAGGTCTAAGCCAAGACTGTTCACCCAGGAATGGCCAGCTACCAAATATCTGCAGGATCTTCTCCATTTGCTGCTGTGGGTCCCGTCCTCTTGGCATTTGGTGCTGTGTCGTGGCAGAGCAAGGCTGCCAGGGACCATGTGGCAGGGCTGGGCTGATGGTGCTAGCATCCCATTTGCAACACACCAACATGCTGTTTCCCTTGAGCAGAGGTCATGCCCAGTGCCATATCCATAGCTGGGAAGATGCTACTCCCCAACACAAGCACCAGACCTCCAAGGGGTGCAGGACGGCGCATGGCCATGCCATCGGCCACCACTGTGCAAGCCAGGTGTTGCCTGGACCACTGGGCTCTGAGCTCAGCAGCCAAATCCTGTTAGACGTCCTGGTTCCCCAAGGTGCTGAGCACCTCCTGTTTCCCAGGTGTCTGCAGGGAGAAGATGTGATCAACCCACACCCTTGACAAGCAATGGAAAGGGCCAGCGGCGTGATTTCATTGGTGTGGTTTTGGCTGCTGCTTGAAGAGTTTAATTCCCGGTGTTAGCATGAGTGCCCAAACCAGTCCCAGCCAGACTTTCCTTTCTCCTCACCTTTGCTTCCACCCCTCTGCAGAAGGAGGGACAGTCCCTGCCAGGCTCTGCAGGACAAAAGCTGAGTCCCATCAGGAGTAAAAATTTGAACAATCCTTGCAGACTACCAGTTTGGGGTCAGTGGCTTGTATATGACTCTCTTAGAGGACTTTGGGGGATGTTTTTGAACTTAGAGTTGACGACTCTCCCCTTTCCCTAATTACCCAAAGCCCCGTGGGGTGAGCACCACATCCGGGCGCTCCCCAGGGTGTCTGGATTTCTCTCTGAGGCTGGAGAGTCAGGAAAGCCCCCACTTGCATTGGTCTACGACCCAAGTGTTTGCCCAAGGACAAGAACGATGGGGCACCTTACACTCAGTGTGCAGTACCCATCGGTGGCATGGGGAGCCGATACCCCAGACAGAGGGCACTGGTGTGCACCATCTAATTAACCCTTCTGACAGCTTCGATTAAAAATAAAGGGGCCTTCAGGTCCCTGCTGGAGTGGCCTATTTTACATGTGCATCTCCTTGGTTTTGCCTTAGCGTATGATGTTCAGGAGGCAGTTATTTCAGGAAAGGTACGCTATAGATAACTGATCTGCCAGCCAGGTGTCATGTTCCTTCATTTAATTTCAATTACTTTGTCTCTTTAGCTCCAGTGAGAATTGCCTGGTGTCAATTCATTTGGTCACCTCCATGCCTGCTGCACCTCTCCGGAGGCACTTCTCCGGTGTGGTGTGATCTGTCCCCAGGGGCAGCCTGTTACAAAACAGCTCTGCTTCTCTTTCAGCTTCATCTTGTTCTTGTCTTCCGGGCCACCCCCAACTTCGTGCCCCTTGTCAGGGTCACACAGAGTTTCTGGGAGCAGCAGTGGTGCGAGCAGGCAGAGGAGAAAAGGTGAGAAAGCCAAACCCTGGGGTGGGAGCCTCCCTGCTGCTCCTCAGGATGCTCATGACAGCAATAAGCATGGGTAGTGGCAGTGCCCAGCACGCTCAGCTGCAAAGGTTTCCCACAAACCTCCTTCCCAAGTGCATCTGGCTGTCGTTATTCCCTAGGTGGCAAGTGCCAGGCCCCTGGACCTCCTCTGTCCCTCGGCTTATTGCTCTGAAGCTCATTTGCCCCCTCAGCTGCTGAACATTGGGCCAGTTCGGGTGTCTACGTGTGCATACAGTGAACTGGATGAGGGGGCTTGTCTGGCCAGGAGGGGTGTTTCTTTCCTTTCGTGGGGAACTCTCTCAGGCAGAGCAGTCAGGATGAGGGTGGGAATCCAGGACCCTCATTTCATTTCCCTATGCTATGTGCACACATATGCACGCAGAGATGCCTCAGTCCCCTAGTTCACAACCTGCCTCTCCTGGTCGAGACCCATGGTCACCCTTTCACCTGGGACAGCGTTGTCCCCTTGGAGGTGCACCCATAGGTCTAGGCTAGCAACACCCTAAAGTCATCAGAGCACAGGAGTCCGGCACTGTCCTGACAAGCATCAGTTTGTGCTGGCAGCCTCAGGGCTTGTCTCATTCCTTCTGTGGTCTCTGCTTTTATCCTTTTTCTCCCTCCCACCAATACCAAGACCAAGACCAAGACCAAGACCTTGCTGTGCCCCTCCAGCAGCTCCTCCCCACTGCCCAGCCCCTGCTCCCTGCACAGCCCAGCCAGAGCCGTCTGCTGACTCCCTGCCCATCCATCCATGCCCACCCTGACCCCGGTTCCTTGTAACAGAGTAGGGACAACCACTGAGACAGACAGCACTGTGCAGAGAAATGGGGATGCTCCTAACAGGGGAGGACACCAATGACACCAGATGTGCCTGGGAGAGATAATCCAGCCCTCCTGCCTCTTGCCAGAGAATCCCACACAGTGCTTTGTCATTAAAGACGGGCCGAACCCTTCAAATCCAAATTTTCCTATGCCTAAGGGAAGTCCAGACCTGCAGTTTAAGTCTAGGCTCTCCCCTCGCTGAACCCTTTCATGGTGGACCACCTTTAGGATGAAGTATCTTCATGCTTGCTTACACTTCTGGGTACCTTTTTACCTGCTTGAGCTGCTCTCCAAGTGCAATCTGAGCCGTTCCTGGCATGCCCCCACCTCCTGCTGGCACCGCTGAGCTGGCAGGGCTAATGAGATGGGCTTGCTCGTCTGCCTGCTCACGGTCAGCAGCTCAGTGCTGATGGTGACAACCGCAGGGACCAAGAAGGGCATGATGTAATTTTCAGATCCACCGGGAAGTTTTCAGTAGCGATGGCTGGAAAAGAACAGCATTTTCCTGTGAAAAAGGGCACATTTGCTCTGGTTTCAATGAGAAAGAAATAAATAGAAAGCCTGGTAGTGACTGTCCTTAATTGATTAGTCATTTCTGCAGATGATAATTGCACATCAAAAGACTGAGATCCTACTGTTTCATGCAAATGTCCTTATGAATAATAGCAAGACACAGGGGAAGTGGATACAGGAAATAAATAAATCCTTTAGAAGCTACCCAGGAGAATTTGGAGTTTGAGTTCCATTTCAAGAAAACAATTTTGCTCTGAATATGCCTGGAAGAAAGATCCTCAACCTCAGCCACTTCCCAAACACCAGAAACATGGAGAGGGAGGATGCCACGGGAACGCCCGGGTGAGATGCTCTCCAGCCAGGGGAAAGCATTGCTTCTTCAGACACAAGTGGAGAACCTTAAAATGCAGTTGGTTTCAGAGCCAGGGGCTGAGACGCTGCTGGTCATGCTTGTAGGGGTATGGGAGTAAGCCCAGGAAGATCAGCAGCCCTGCAACCTGGTGCATCAGCACTCAGTAGCTGCCAGGGACAGAGTCTGGGGAAGGAGTGAGGTGTCCAGGGGAAGGAGCATGTCAGTGACTGGACTAAAATTGGAAGATGGACCTCCTGTCCCTCCTGCTTTTTGAGCATCATCCCCAGTTTAAGATCCTTTCCGCACATTGCAGTTTTCTGCGCTCTCTGACATGTGTCTGGAGTGTCCAGTCTGACTCCTGATCCCCAGCCTGCAACGTCTGAGGCACCACTTGAACCGCCGTCTCCTGGGCTCACATGAGAATCTCCGTGCTCATTTAATTATTTCAGTGAAGCTGCTAGCCCTGGTGTCTGGCAAAAGAGGCTTGTGAGCATGACTCAGTCAGCCTCCAAAAGCAGCAACGAAAAACAAGAATCTGCTGTGAGCTGCATCTTGATTTTTAAGCCAATCTCGTGATGTTTTGCAGGGCCAAAGCATGGGTCTATAATATCAGGACAGTGCCATAAACTGCAGGCATTTCTGGGCGCTTATAAGCAAACTGTCCATTTTGCAAAAGGCCCATGGCATGTTGTCGTCATTGGGGTCATGGAGACCCTCTTGCCTGCAGGGAACAAGACCCCCCTGCATCCCCAGGGCTGCAGTCACAGCATGGGTGAACATTTTGCGAGTGTCATTTCTTGTTTGGGCTATTTCAAAGGCTCCTAGCTGCCCTCACGCCTGCCCCCTCACTGGTCTGGGTGAATCCCAAACCCATGATCCCTCCAGTGCCCCATTTCCCAAACATCACTGGGCAGCACTGAACAGTGGGAGACAAGGCAGACCCGCGGGGGCAGTGTCAGACTGTGCTCTCGTGTCTGCCCAGACCGGAGCAGCATTAGCTTCTTCAGGCCAGAGCGGTGGTCAGAGGTCTGCAGAGCAATAAGCTGCCCTCAGCCCTACATGGAGGATGACTATGGCCAAGCGAGGAAGTGTTTATGGCTGTGGAGAAGCCATTCTGCAAATCTCTCCAGCCTAAACTCCTGCCATATGGACCCTACAACCTATGGTGACAGCAGGGAACTAGATTTGTCCTATCGGGTCCTATCCAATTCTGTATGCCCAAGTTCCTACATGCGTATCACCTTCAGCACTAGTTAAAAACCAGCTGGCGTTTAATTATTCCTTCGTCTCCTCATCACCGTCACTGATGAAGTCACTGACGAAGCAGGGCTTTGGAACTCAGAGTAGGCTGAATTCCCCTGCTGACCCGCTGAAACTGCCACAGCAGCCAGGTTCAGATCCATTACCTTCAGATGTCTTCGGCGTGGAGGGCTGTCGAGAGCTCCTTCCCTCTTTGTAGTCAGTGAAGAGAAATAGGCACTTTCAGGGCATGAGTCATCTGACCTATTTAGCCATCTTAGGAAGAGATGAATGAGTCCTTAAGAGGGCTTGTTTCTTTCCACTGTCTAGACAGCCAACCTCTCGACTGCAAACACCTGCCCTTGCTCTCCTGGAGCACACCAGGCACCCTTCCCAGGCTGGTGAGGGATGCTGGCTTCTTGTGGGTTTCCAGCAAGGGCAGAGGGTTGGATCACACCTGGACATGCTCAGAGGGATTTGAGCTCAGCCTAACTTTGCTTGCTCTGAAGGCAAGGGAAGATTTCAACACCAAAAGGGTGGAAATTCACTTCTGGAAAACCTTCTCTGCCTCTGAGGGAGGGTTTCGTGGAGCTGAGCTTGCTCTGGCCATGCTGGTCCTAGGACAGCATGGTACTGGTCATTTCAGCTCTGAACAACATCTGGCAGTGTTAGCCAAGAAAAAGTAGCTTACTATTCTAGGCTAAACCAGCAAGAGTCACCCAACCATCCAGGTGGTACAGCTACATGACTGTCACCTGGTGCTGACACCAGTTCACCCGGGGCCCTGTGCTCTACGCTGTGTGCCACGGTATGCTTGAGCCTGTGGAGTCTCTACCTGGTCTTCACATGAATGCAAAACAGAAAAGATTGTGCAGTTTAAAGAATCACCCTAATCTTAGAAGAAAGACCAATTACTGTCACTTTTTGTGATTCCTGGGACCACAATGACTTTCTTTACACAGGAGGAGGAAAATGTCTAAGCAAGTAATCTTCTTCAGATTGTCACAGTCTGTAGGACTGAGGACCTACCTGTGCTCCTCTGCTAATCTCACAGTACAGTTTAGGTCCTGAGCTCTCCTTCAGCCTTCCTCTACAGATCCACAGCTTATAACAATCCATAGATGCTGGTAAGATTTGGTGGCATGAACTGATGAGGACGGGGAAGGCTTGAGAAGGTCATACTATACAAACCAAAAGGGCTCTAACATAGTTAAAAGAAGGCTGTGCATCATGCATCTAGGAATGAAAATGGTTCGCTGTGTCCAAGAAAGAGGGACTTTGGGACTGAAAAGAGCCAATGGGTGACAAATGGCCTAAAGTCATCTTTGGTTTTAAAAGCAGGGGAAGAGTGAGTCACAGCAGGGATTGGACTCACATCTGTAATCCACAACCCTGAGGCAAGATTCTGAACACTGTGGTTGAGGCATTGGAACACATTTTGGAAAGCATGTTCTGATACCACGGACGGTACAAGCAGGACTCCAAAACCAGTAAAACAGCCTGAGAAAAGGCTTTATGGTGAAAGACATGGAGAATGCATGTCATTAATTAAGCACAAAGGTTGAGAGGGCTCTTGAGCACAGGTCTAGCCTAGCAAAACCATCCTATGAAAGGACTCTTGCAGCTAGAGAAAACAGGTTCAGCCAGAGTCACGGGCTAAAAGCTGAAGCCAACAATTCAAATGGGAATAAGGGAGGTGCCACTAACCATGGGATTCATTAGCCACCGAATCTACGTGAAAGGACTTCATGCTCTGGAAGTGCTTGAATAAAGATCCACCGTCTTTGTGAGAGAAGAGCTTTAGGTGAACAGAAGACACCCTCGAGCCAAGAAGGAGTTACTGGGCTCTGTACATGCAGAAGCGCATGAAACACTGGCCTGTAATATGCATGGAGAGATCGGAGGCACCAGCCTGCTCCAGCAGCTGCTGGTACTATGGCCCAGATTCATCCTTTTGGGGCTAAACACATCACTGAGGTGCCTTCTGCAGCTGGTGGGAAGAGATAGCCGTGTCCAAAGTGCAGCTCCTCCTGCAGAAGATGTCCATTGCCCTGTGGCATCACCCTGTCTCTTCTGGCAGTAGAAGAGGCTTTGGGAATGTGTTGGAATCTCTGTGGAGTCACTGAAATCCTCCAAATCTCAGGGATTTCTTACCTCAGTCCCTCTCTATTTGCTCTCGCTACAGGAGCCTACCCTTCCTCAAGGATCTGGGACAGTGGCGGCAGGGAAGCACACATTGGAGATTTCTGAGGTTTTCTTTAAGCATCAGGAGAGGGCTCCCAGGGGAGATCTAATGGAGTTTAAAATGATCCCCCCAACATTCAGTCCATGCCAGTGCAAGCCCAGCCACCCAGCACCCTGCAGCCAGTAAGAGCCCTGCCGAAGCAGGAGTCTGAGTCATGTCCCAGCCGTCATGAAGACAAGAATGAGACCACGTTCAAAATTAATATATATTTTTATTGAATAGTTGCTCTAAGTGGGCTTGTGAAGCCACCCATAGAATTACTTCTTTCATCTCAGCAGTGGTTCAGTAACAGTTATTAGCTTTGCAAGAGAAGAAAACCAAACAGAAGAGGGTGCATTAAAATAAATAGGTTATTTTTTTTTCTTATCTTTAAAATAAACTTTTCAAATAAATACTTTGGTTTTTTTTATTTTTTTCCCTTAAAAGGTACAAGAGTATTGTCAAAAAACAGCCATCAGGTTATAAACATATATTATACCTTATAGAAAGGAACCCAAATAAAGACAGCCGGGGAAGGGATCTCTTTATACACTGTACAGAATGCCTTTGTACCAATTAAACAGAGAATTAGAGGCTTCGGTTCTTGGTACGAGACTCTCCTTTGAAGCCAAGGGTGATCCGTCTTCTAAGGAGAACTTTGTGCTGAGGACACCTGGGGAGGCAGGAGGCTGCACGGCCGCTGCCCATCCGCAGAGCATCGCAAAGGCCTGAGGGAACCGCTGGGAAAGGATGGGCAGAGGGGAAAGGGAGGGGAAGGAAGGGGGAAAGGGTCTCCGCTGGGACAGAGAGGCAGCAGGGGCCAGGCGGGGACCGGCCGTGACAGCTCCAGGATGACCACACACCTCTTGGCTGATGCTGCCATTGGGACAGAGGGTGTGAGAAACCTCCTCTCCCAATGCCCAGGCCAGCTCACCAGCATGGGTTTGGTCCTGCTCATGCTGAAGCCCTTTGGGGTGCTGCAGGAAGGCGCAGCAGGAGAGAGACCCAGCGAGAGACCTCGCACTCACACATTCCCTCTGCCCCACGGAGGCGTGTGATCTCTTCCCATCCATCCGACGTCCCTCCTGGCTGCAGTCCTCCTGCAAGGGGACCGTTCAGCCTCCCTGGCTTGTGCCCTCAGGGGATTCTTCCACAACATCACCCCAAGCAGGACAACGGATCTCACCCGCGCAAGCTCCCAACCTGCGCTCTGGGAGAAAGAGTTTGCAAGAGATCCCGATGCTCACTGAGAAATGCCCCAAAGCAGACTGAGCCCAAAGAGATCACAGCTCTGGTTTGGCCCACATGGACCAGATGCCGACCAGCAGCCTCCAGCTGCTGCCAGCATCCCGCAGGTCTGGGGTCCGTGGGCTCCTTCAAGGAGACAAGCCTGAACTGGATCCTGCTGAAGACCAAGAATGGGCTTTGGGGTGGGGGTACATCCCTTATCTACTTTCCTCACATGGTGATCACAAAAAGTTAGACCTTCCAATATCCGAAGACCTCCCAGTTTTCTCCAGCCTTGAAACACCCAAGGGCCAGAGACAGAGAGCAAACTAACAAAGCGGGTGCTGGAAACAGCAAGTTTGGGGCACGGTGTGCTCCTTCCCTGTGCCATCCAGTTGTGCAAACCTTGCAGCAGTTCCTCTCACCCCTCCGCTCATCCCTCTTTATTGCACTAAAGCAGCCATTCATAAACTGTTACTCTGTGCTTTGGCATCTTTTGGTCAACGACACTTGCCCGCCAGTCTTTGGGTTCACACATGGGGATAGGGAAGAGCGAACTCAGTGGGATTTTATGGGAATCTTGAGAGTAGAGTCGCAAAGAGCTTCCCCCCTATTCTTTGAGGGACTTGGCTGGCACTGATGTTTCTCAGGGATGGGTGGACAGCAGCCTGAGGACCACTTCTGCCCTTCCACCAGGAGGGGGGAGACTCCACCTTGGTCCCCAGTGACCCCTCCTCACCAGTGCTGGGACTGATCACACGTTTGCCAGTAAGGAAGGGGGGAGTGCAGGACCAAAGGAAGTCTTGGGGAAAGCAAGCACCAGCAGGAGCTTTTGCGTGGAGGGAGCTTTGGAGGTCTGGGTGGGAAGAGGAGGCTCCTGCATTGGGAGCAGAGCAGAGGGAGCTTGGGCCCTGCTCAGTAGCTCTGTCCTCCTGCTCCTTTGGCACCTGAGTCTCTCTTTCCCTGTCTAAATCTGCCCTACAGCCCTGCACATTTCCTGGCAAAGGACCCCACCACCAGTAGAGACACACAACACAGAGAAATGTTCCCTTGCAAAGCAGATCCATCCTTGTCAAATCACAGGGGCACAGGGAAAACAGAGGACTCAACATGCGACTCTCCCAAAAGAAAACCAAAAAAGACACGTCAGGACAGAGAGAAACCCAAACTGCCAGGACAAGCAGCTGCAAATGAACATCTGGAGCAGATGTTATCTGACTCATTACAGGGTGGGGCAGGAAAGGGGCTCACAACCCCAACCAAAATTGGAGTCCTCTCTGCAGGGAAACCAAACTGTCTGGCAGCCAGAGATGGGGAGGGAGCAGGATGGATCTGGTCTGAAGATGTTAGGAAAAGCTCAGGAAAAAAACATGATCAGAGACTACCCACAGCCTTCCTGACACCAGATGAGTTCAGTGAAGCAGAGCTGGCCTCCTTGGAGAGCTTTTGGCAGATCCCGACCTGTCATTTCTGCTGAGAGCAAGGAATGGGAGCTCGCTGAGGCCCCCCCAGGTGGAGTGGGAAGCAGTAACGCCACGTGAAGCCACCAGCCCCTACGAGCAGGGTAGGGGCCAACAGCTCTAAACTTCTCTAGTCCATGCAACTGCAAGGCCTGGATGCGGCTTTGCATTTTGCCCTCAACACAGTCAAACCAAAGCCCTGCGCCAGTCTGACAGCCCTCAGTGCCCACCTGGGGCTCTTCTCCTCTCCAATTCCCTTCTACATGTGCCGTATTTCATAAAATAGATCTGGCAGGTTTGTCATTTCTTGGAGATGAGGCATTCAAGAGACCTGGCTGGACTCCTCAGCCTTGCACCCAGGCTATGGCATGATTCCCTGGTAGAAATGGGACTTCCGCACTGACCCAGAAAAAGCCCATTAGGTAGAAGGCAACTGGCAGGCGTCCTGGCCTCCTACCAATTTACTGAAGGTAAATATGCTGCAATAGTAGTGCAGGGCTCCGCCTCACCGTGCTAGTGCCAAGCAAAACTGGCTCTGGGGAGCTGATACATGGACAGCCATCTTCTCATCCTACAGCTCCAGCACCTGGGGGAGGTCACCCCGTGCTTGCCTGACTTCGGAGGCCGTGAAAATGATGAAGCTTCACATGTTGAGTCATTCCACCATCAGGAGAGGAAGCAATGAATTGCAAAGATACAGAGGTGGTAACTAAATTTACAAGTAGGATCCATTTAAAAAGGAGGAGGAAAAAAAAATCAAAGTAGAGCAAGTTGGAAAATTCTGTTCATTAGTTTTCTTTAAAAAGTTTCAATGAACTATTTCACATTCTCATTCAAGTGAGACAGTTCCTCAAATCCTCAGTGGAAAAAGGGACCTTTTTTCCCTAAAAAAGTCTTACATTTGGGGGGAAAAAGAGGTTTAATCAGCACCAATAGAAAACTGAACCGAGTGTTCAAAAAGAAGGGTGCCTCCTGGGGGAAGTCTCTTCCCCAAACATTGCTTGGAAGTAGGGAGCCAAGCAATTATTGGCATATGGATAAATATGTTTGCAATATATTTTATAACTGCTGCCATAGAGACATGGACTGATGGGAGTACACACAGGTCCAGGGCATGCTCTGAGAAGGTCACTGCCTTAAAGCCCAAATGATTTCAGAGTCCAGGGCTGGCCTCAGAGGATGTGCAAACTGCACAGATGTGGCCTTCTCCCTTCTTAATGCCAGGAGATCCTCACTGTAACCCAGAGCATCATCCTGAATTCCCCACAGCTTATGGAAGTGGGCTCTCCACCTTTGGCCAGAGGAAGCATCTGTCAACATCCCCCCTCAGGCTCTAGGTTGAAATCAGGGTGAAGATTTTGGTCATGTCTGTAACATGCCCCAGGCACAAACTTCACACCAGGGATGGGATTCATCTCCCCTTCCACAGGGAACCAGGAATTCAGTGTTTGGGTCCCATTTGAGTCAAGGGAGACAGGCACCGCCAGAACATAATTTAATGAATAATGTTTTCAAGCAGGATGAATCACTCTCTGGAACTGTTTTTCTCTGCAACGGAGGGAGCTTGGATCAGCCGTGATTTTTAGATAGCAAATGTACGGAAAGAGGAATCCCATCATCAGAGCAGAGTCTACCTCCTGCCTCACCCCACAGCCAGCACTAAATCCTACCCTCTTTCTGCAAAGCAGACCCCCCCAAGACAGTCTGTAAACCTCCCTTCCCCTCTCTCCCGACTACCTAGGAACTAAAGGTCTAGGATTAGCAATAAACAGACTGGGAAATCATCTTCCAGCATGTGCAAGTGTATCAGGAAGCCAAACCTTGCATCTGGCACCATTCACAGCAGTATCATGAATATTATTAGTAGTAGACCTAGCCATCCTAACGTTATATTTATATATACAAAAATAGATCCACAGAACTCTACGTAAAGAGGTGGCTGAGGGAAGGTGACGGATGAGCCCTGGACAGCAGGGTCTTGGAGGAAGCCAAGGGACGTGTTGCATATATTTCTCCAGGGGAACCACTCACTTCCCTTTGCATTCACACACCTCGGAGGAGGGACAGGGCAGGCAGAGCTGAGCACTGGGACATCATCCTGGCTCCAAACTCCCCCAACCGATCGGCCGATGTCAGCGGGGTCACAACTGAGAGCTGATGCCGTGCATTTGCAAGAGGAGATGGGGCTGAGTCCAGGACCAGGAGGAGCTCCCCTCAACTGCAGCGATGGGTTGGGCTTATTATCATCACAGCAAGTCAGCCGTGAAGCACTGACCCCAATTCAGGTTTCCTTCTGGTCTGCAGATGGCCCAGCCCCAGGGCTTGGTTCAGACCCATCTCCAGTTTGCCGCAGGCAGCCGCCGTTGCAGAATACCCTCAGCAGTGCCAGCAGGATTTGCCTACTGCTGGTGTTGGTGTGACACGCCGGTGGGCCAAGGAAAGCGAGGTGAGGACTCAAAGGCAACTTCTGCAGGGAGGGAAGGTTGGGCTCCCGTCTTTTGACACCTCCTTCTGCTTCTGTTTCCCTCCAGCCCAAAGCAGGAGTTGCAGAAGTCCCTGCTGGGAAGTCCCCCAGGACTGGTGCTAATTGACAGGGAGAGCAGTGCGAGTGGCAGCTATTGACAGTTGGGTTTGGGGTATTTTTTTTTTAAAGTGAATTCAGTGCTGGTGGAAGGTACCAGATCGGGGCTCTCAGGGCTCAAGGATGGAGCCGGTGCCTGTGGCATCTGCTCGGTGGTGGGATGGAGCTGGGCAGCAGCTCCCATCTCGCTAGGGTTTGCGCTCTGGAGGCAGCTCTTCAAGGCTTTGGGAAATGAATGGCAATTTCAAACCAGTTTCTTGTTCTCAGCCAAATCCCAGAGGGGACCTTTCCCTCGCTGCAGTCGGGCAGAAGCGAGTGGGCTGGGCTGCCTCCGATAGCTCCTTCCCCTGCCAGAAGGTTTCTAAAGCTTCCCACACCTTCCCTTCCTCTTTGAGACAGAAAAATACGATGCCACCTCTTTTTGAAGCTCGCTTGCTTCTCCCAGCGGCTTCCAAGCCCAGAGAGAAGCCACTGCCACTGGTGGGACCCCATGGCACCCCAGCCCCTTGGGGAAAGCGGCTGAGAGGAGAGAGGCCACCCACAAAAAGTGCTGGAGAGAAAGAGAGAGAGAGAGAGAGAGAGAAGGAGGTCTGGCTCCTGGAGGACTCTTGCACAGGGGATGCGTTGACCTGCCTCTTCCCCCCCATCAGGAAGGAAGATACCATGGGGCAGCGGCAGCTCCTAAAACCCTCTGAGAGCAGAGGACTCCCCGGGTCACCCTTGCCCATGGGGCACGGCCAGGGAGGGCACCTGCAGCTCTCTCTGCTTCTCCTGGTCCCTCACCCGTGTGTGCAAAACCACCGTTTCCCACCAGCCGGGTGCCAGCTCCCAGGGCCACCCAGCCGCCTTCGTGTCCCCAGAGGCTGGGGGAACCCTCCCAGTTCACCCGTCTCCTTCCTGGGAGGTGATGGTGGGTAGGGGGGAGCGCTGCAGAGCGGAGGGAGCCGAAGGAGGAGGGGGATGGAGGGGAGACGAGGAGGAGGAGGAGGAGGAAGGAAGAGGAGTAAAGCCTGCTTCTCCTCCCCGGGAGGGTCATACCGGCTTATCCAGCGTCTTGGGGAAAGGCGTGCCGCTGGAGGAGGAGATCTTTCTGCAGACCGTATTGGTGTGGCTCTGGCAGCGGCAGCCGGGTCGTTTCAGGCCGTCATAACCCCGCTGGCAAAGTTTGAGGCACCCCAGGGTAGGAAAGTAGCAGCAGAGGCAGGGCATGAGGAGAGAGAGGAAGCTCATGGCAGCCCAGCGGGCACAGCAGGACCCCGGCCCGCAGGAGCAGGGGTCGTCGGCGCAGGTGTCCTCGTCGTCGGTGGAGCAGTGGTAGAAGAGACCCTTGACGCAGCAGAGGCAAGTCCCATAGTCGAGGAGGCTCTCGGGGGAGCAGAGGCAGCGCTGGTTGCAGAGCCAGCAGGAGGGCAGGCTGCGGGCGGCCGTGCAGCGGGCGCATTTGCATCGCCCGCACTCCTCGCAGATGAAGAGGTGGCCGGTGTGGAGGGTGGGCTTCTCCACCACCCCCTTCAGCGGCGATTCCTCTGGTTTCAGCTCGCCGGCCCGGGGCTGCGTCCGGATGAGGGAATGCCCGGAGTGGGAGGGCGTGAGGCTGCTCAGGAGTCGCTGGTCGGAGGCGGTGGTGCTTTGGGAGACGGAGCTGGCCGTGCTGGAATGGCTCATGTGTTGCTGCAAAGGTGGCATCTGGTGCTGTTGGCTGTGGCTGCGGTGCAGGTCCTGGAAGGTGGAAGACGCCAGGCGGTCCTGGGACCACTCTTGCTTGTGTGGTGGCTGGGACAGGGATGGGTTGGAGCGGGCTTGCTGGAAGCAGACAGCCGGTCTCTCCACGTAGTTGTTGCTGGCACGGATGGAGCGGATTTGGTCAATGGACAGGACCTGCTGGAAGTCCTCAGCGGGTGGGTCCATCGTCTCGTCACAGCTGAGTTCAGCCACACTGGAAGAGAGCTGCATTTCCAGGAGCGAGGAGACCCTGCGGCATCAGGGCACATCTAAAAATCCTGAAGGATGGGGCAGGAAGACAGAGAAAACATTTGTGTTACATTTTATAATGGATCCATCCACACAAACCAGGAAGCAAAGACTGGCTGGAGAACTCCTAATGCAGTTATTTCCAACAATCGGACTCAAAGTACTTCTGTGCCTGCGGAGACCTAAGCTGGACATGTCCAAAAGGCAAGGGCTGTAAGAGCTGTCCCTTGAAACAGGGGGGGACAGCATCCCCCCACGCTTTTGAGCTTTTCGTGTCCTTCCAGAGGATTTCCCACCCCTTGCCAGCACTGACGGACCCTGTCCGTCCTCCCTCTCCTTCCCCAGGGTAAAGTGCCTGTCCTCTCTAGAGGAGGGGAAACCTGAAGCTGTGACTTATCCAGAGCCAGTGACAGAACTGGGAACAGCATCTCCTCTGGAGCAGGAGACGCTGTTTTGGGGCTTCCCAGTACACCCCGAGCAGCCTCCCAGTGCTGTACCCTGTACACACCAGGGGCACAGGGATGGAAGGGGTCTGCACACATCTCATTTCAGGCAGCAGCAGCAACAAATTGCAACTAATGAGGCACACACTTGGCCAGGGACAGGCCAAGCCCACAGACTCCCCGAGTCCTGGCGGTTCCCACCGCAGCATCCCTTTTTTCCATGCACAACTCAGCGAAGCCCAGGAACCAATTTACCCCCGTCACGAATGCTGAGAAGGGCAGGTTTCTCTTTAACCCCGGCACAAACACAGGGTGAAGCAGGGAAAGCTGACTTCGCAGCAGGCAAGCCCCGTCTTGCTCCTTGCACTGAGGTTGCCATGCTGTTTGCTGTTGTTTTCAGGAAACGGCACTTCCCGAGGCTGCAGCACTGGCAGCGGCGCCTGCTTTATCCAGAGGGAGGGTCAGGACCATCTGAGGGCTGTGGGCTGGGGCAGGGAGGACCCCCCCATCCCACAACTTACCCCCCCGCCCGGCCCCGGCAGGTTTGACCTGATGGCATCAGCCCCATCGCCAAAACCTGGGGCTGCCAGACCTTGCCGCTGGCGTCTGGGTAAAACCTCCACGGGGCTGGGTGAGGAGAGGGGGCAGGCAGGAGGGGGTCTGCAACGGAGCCAGATCTTGGCCCTGAGGAGGAAGGGAGAGAGAAACCTCCCGCTTCTGCTCCCTGCAAAACAGAGCTGCCCAGGACCGCACAGAGGATGGAAGCCATTCGTTGCATGCCAGACCCCAGCGAAGAGCTTTCCCCCAGCGCTTCCAGCCCAGATTTCAGTATCGGATACGTGCTTTCCGTGCACAGCCAACTTCCCCAGGACAAAGCCATTCTCCTCTGGCAGATCAAATAAGTGATCCCTCAGTGACACAGATACTGTCACGGTGCCCGAGCCCGCAGGAAAACTCTGTTTCAATAGACAGCTCCCCACCGGTGTTGCACATGGTCAGCAGGCCAGGCGGCCAGCGGCGGCGGAGGCTTTCAAGTAGGTGAGGGGCCACAGGTAGAATCTGCTCATGCAGCAGAGAGAGGCAGAGGGAAGATTGATTTTCATTAGCTAGGCTGACCTTGAAGAGCAGGGAAAAGCAAAGGCAACTTACTTTGACTGTTCAAGCAAGATCTGGTCTCTCCCATCCCCCTCCCCCCGGAAAGAAAAGGCAACTGATCTGCTTAGATTTGGGTTTTTCCTGCGCATGGAGCCCACCTGCCATCCCCTCCACGCGATCTCAAGCGAGATGCTCACCCCATCCAGGGAGACACAGACAGTGAATGAGTCGCTCTCCCAGGACACCCACAATTGATTTGTACACCGATTTGTTTAACAGAAATATCAAGGTGAATTAGGAGGGCACGGCTGACCCAGGGAACGTTTTGTGAGCATGCTACCAGGATGAGAATGGGCCGCAGAGGCAAAACACCCTCTTGTGAGCTGTCACCTGCTGCCACTGAGCTCCTCACCTGGGAAGGTCTTACTAAAGCACAGGCCAGTGACCTGAAGCTCCCTGGACCCCTGAAGAGATATGACACATCTCAGCCTGCAGCCAGGACCACACAGAGGGGAGCAGAGAGCAGCCTCAGAGGGTTCCCACGTCCCTCATGACCCAGATCCTGTCTCAGGGTGGGGTTGTTCAGGGGACAATGCTGATTTACACCCAGGGAGGAGCTGCTCCCATCTGGGTGTCCATCCCTTCTAGCCTGTGCACTGGGATTTGGCAGGACTTGGGCGTGAGGAATCAGCCAGCGAGACTCCCGTGAGGTTCCTGTGTGGGGCTTGAAGCAAGGTGTGACCCAAAGGGAGAGACCGAGGCAGCAGAAGCTCCCACTGCGATGAAGGCAGTGGAACTGGGAGATAAAGAGCACCCAAAGGGCAGACCCAGTACAGCTACACCCAAGCCTCTATGCAAGATCTGGAGCTCAGGAGACACGAGGAGACCCATGAGCCATGCTTAGCAGGAGGAGATGCACAGGGGACGCTGCGAGGAGGAGCAGAGCCCCAGGGACAGCAGGCAGAGAGAGGAGCCGGCAATCGGGCCATGCAATGCACTGCAACACGGACACTTAGGATCTGGATCCAGGGCTTGGACGCAGCATCCCGGGCAAAACAGGTCCTGGGAGGACCCCCAGCACTGAACTGGGGCCTGAATGCTCCTGGACCTACGATCCCCAGGTGTAGGGGTTAGACATGGACCCAGACTTGCCTGCTGGGGGGGAGGAAAAGGTCCCTCTGGGACCCAAGGGGACATGAGCCAGAGGATCTGTGGGTCCTCCAGTCCAGCGGAATGGAGGGAAGAGGGACTGAATGACCAGAGCTGGGACCCTGCTCCCCCCGCCCCCAACTTGCTCCCAGCCCTCCCTCCCTGCTCCAGCCCGCTCCCGGGGCTGCAACCAGTCCATATCCCGGCCCCGACTGGTCCGACCATCCCCGAGGCACTGCCGCGCCCCTCCCTGCCTACCTGCCTGTCTGGGGGGGACCGGGGCAGCGCGTCCCCAGCCTCCTCCTCCTCCTCCTCACACCCTGCCTGCGAGGCAGGCATGCCAGCCCCGGAAACCGGGCAAGCTTTATGGCCGCCAGCAGCCCCAAACATATAAAGTTCGTGTGATAATGGGCCAGAGGAGGGATCGTAAAAGCAAATGATTTACAGGCTGGAGGTGGCTGCAAGCCGGGGACGAGCTGCACGGGGCGCCCAGGTGGGAGAAAAGGGCTTTTTTTCCCCCTCCGGAGGGACCCCCTCACCCGTCCCGGGTGGAGCGGGGCGGTGGCGGGAGGCTGATCCCGCGGGCAGCCCACGCGTGGCCCGGCTCCGGGCTGCAACCCCCGTGCACCGGCTTCCCCCAGCCCTCCGCGCAACACACCCCACGCGTGGCTCGGACCCGGACCCGGCCCGCAGCCCCCCCCCGTGCGCACAGACACCCCCCACCCCCCCCCCCCGCCTTCCCAGGACCGTCCCCGTTCGGGACTCCCCAGCCCCGCCGTGCGCACGACCCACGCGTGACGCCGACCCACACCCCCCCACGCGTGCCCGGCACCCCCAGCCTCACCGCCCGCTGCCAGCCCTCCCACGTCCACGCACCCCCCCCCCCGACCACCACCTTCCCCTCCGCAAACGCCCCACGCGCGTCCCCTCCCCGTCCCGCCACGGACTCACCCCCCCGCCGTCCCCGCCGCCGCTCCATCCGCCCGCGGAGCGCCGAGCCCGGCCGGGGCCAGCCCCGGGACGCCGGCGGCTCGACCTCCGCGGCGGAGCTGCCTACAGGCGACCGGCCCCGGGCATGGACGCGGGGCGGCTGCCGCCCGGCCGGCCCCGCAACCGGGCCGCGCTCCCCGCGCCGGGGAAGGGCAGCGCGGCCGGGCCGGGCCGCCGGCGGGGAGAGCGAGGGAGAAGGCGGCGGGAGGGCTGCCCGGCTGCCGGTTGTGAATGCAGGCTCGTCCCCGGCGCTCCTTGTGAATGGGGGCAGCGTGGAGGATGGGAGGGAGGGAGGGATTTATTGCTGCCCGTTAGCATCTCTCTCTCTCTCTCCCTCTCTCTGCCGCTCGCCTTCCCGGAGCTGGAGCTCTTAATGCTTACCTAAGTGGCGTCATCCAGCTGAAATTGAATCGGCCCATTAGCGGTCCCCATAGAGCGCCGCGCATCCGCTCCCCAGATAATGACTGCAACGGAGCCCGGGGCCGCGGGATGCGGCAGGCGCTATTTAAACGTTTCCGTCGGCCCCGGGCTCCGCTTCCCTCCCTGCACCCACCGGGACAGCCCACCCCGGGGCCCCGCCGCCCCCCGGCCCAGCGTTCCCCCTCCCCGGGGACACCCGCGGCGGCCACGCTCGCCGGACCCGGCCGTAGGGTCCGCGCCGCCTTCGGCGCGGCGGGTGTCGGCCCGGCCCGGCGGCGGCACGCAGGACGGGCTCGGTTCGGTGCGGCGGCACGCAGGACGGGCTCGGTTCGGTCCCACGGCCCGGGCACGACGCGCGGGGAGCGGAGCGGGTCTGGCCGCAAAGGGCCCGCGTCGGCTCCCGGGCCCCGTCACCTCGGGTGAATGGCTGGGTCTGTGAACGGCGGCGAAGGGGGCGCAGCCACCTTCCCCCTCGCACGCACCCGTCTCGCCGCTTCCCGGGCACCCCGGGAGGCACCCGCGAGAGCCCGGCTGCCGTCCACCCCCGATACTACCACAGAGTCTAAACTAATACCCGAATTAGCTCTGTCACAGAAGCTCAGGGCAGAGAGGCTGGAAAGGGGCTTTTCCCTCCCGAGACCCACAGAACGAGCCCATGCACATCCCGTTCTCCCAGAAACAAAAACCTCGGACTCAGGCTCCAAACAGGACCTGGACCTTCCGTCCCAGACACGTCCCTGACTCGCTGCGCGCTCCCTCCTTGTGCTGCTTTCTCAAAGGCAACCACCGCTGCTCAGGGGCACCAAGGATCCTTGCGATACCCCTCGGCCCCATTTATAAATAAATTGGACCTGGTTTGACAGCCCCAAGGACAGAGGCCTCTCCTTGATGACACTGGACATTGGTTGTGGACCCCACCGGAGCTCCCACCCTCACTTTATTCCTCTCAACGCTTCCGGGTTGGTCACCCATCCTTTCTGGTAGCATTCACCGGATGAGCAAAGCAACGTTACCAGCTGAGGGAAGGCTGAGAACCTGTCTCCAGGAAGTGAAGCTGAAGCCATCAAGCCCTCAACCATCCCAGCCAAGTCCCTAGCAGCACGGGAACCCGCTCCCCCAGGACAGGGAGCTGCCCGAGGCTCGGCCACGCGTTGTCGGTGTTCGCTGCCGATGGGCAGCACAGGGTCTGGAGGTGTGAGAGTGGGGGGGGGGGGGGGGGTGAGGGGGAGAGTTGGAATGGGAAGAGAAGGAGCCTGAATAAGGGTGACAGAACCAGCTCTGCCGCTTTTTGCTCTAACAGATGGGTATAAACCAGGCTGATCCCACTGACCTCAGTGGCTCCCTCCCAGCTGATGCCAGCAGAAGCACTGGAGTCCTCCCCAGCACGGGCCAGAGGCTCTACTCTCCCTGCGTGGTACTCAGCTGAGCCTTTCCAGGCTCATTTTTAGGCATTTCTAGGCTAAGGGTTTCTCCATCTCCACAGGATCCCACCAGAGATGCTCCTCCAGGAGTTTCTCCAAGAGGAACGAGTCCCTGACAGCATTCCTCAGCCTGGGCTACAGCTCAGAGCCTTAACGCTGCATCTCTCTGCGCTCCCACGAGCCCCTCCTCTTCTCCCCATCGCTCTCAGCTCCGTCTTTAAAGGCACAGAAAGGAACCCAGTTGCCCGGTTCCCAGCGACTGCCAGCTGGCTGCGAGCACCTGACTCCTAAAAGCACGTGTGATGTCCTCCCTTTCTCCCAGCCCAAATCTATCACTCCCACCTTGAGGTGCCGGTGATTCAGGCTTCCCTCCGCTGGCTCACAGCATCCCTAGCGCAGCCTGCGTCGTGCTCAGCCAGCGCTGCTTTATTCCTCACCCGCTGCCGAGGGAGGGCCAAAAAGGCATGAATGCAGAGATACCGAGACAAGTGGGAGGGTGGGAAGCGGAGGGAGAATAGCAGCCTCCTGGTGAGTTATTGACCGCAGCATCTCTGAAGAGGAGGGCTGGGAACCCGAATGCATTTGCAAAGCAGAAAAGTTTAGAGCCGCTCCCAAAGGAAGGGTCTGGGACAGAGCATCCAGCAGGTTTTTGGCTGTTGGAAGGGGGATGTGGTCCCCTGACGGTGCACAGCCATGATATGAGCCGTGTCAGAGGAAGGTGTGAAACTCCGTTAGATTTCTGACAATCTGTCCTGGAGCAGGGTCTGCGGGAGCGAGCGGCTGCCCCTGAACGGAGGGTTTAACATCCCTCCCGCAGCGCTGTGACAGCTCGGGCTGTGCCCCATGCACCTTCGCAGCCACTACCTGCAACTGATCCCAGCTCCTCTTAACTGGTCTTTTGAATCGGTTTCACTCCTCCTCCCAGTTTGAATCTGCCACCTTTTAAACCCTCGAACGCCCCTGGGATCCTGTCCAAAGGGACGGGGAGAGAAGCAGCTCCCAGGAGTCCCATTCTCTGCCCTTATTTTAGAGGCTGTCAGCACATCTCCTGCCTGGGACAGCTGATAGCGCCCAGATACGGGCAGTGAGATGGCAGCAGCGCATCCCCGTGTTCCCAACTCCAGCCGAGCCCGCTCGGTAAGTCCTCAGCGCCTGTTGCGGATCTCTGCCTTGGGGGAACCCTCATCCCTGGCAATCCCCGCAGGTCACCAGCAATTCCTCCCTGCTCTCCTCTTTCCATTCCCCCTGCACATCCCCAGCACCACAAAAAAGGTGGGGAGTCACTCACCTGCCTTCCCCTCCTCAAAACCTGTTTCTCTAGATACACACGCATATTCACAAAACCAAAAGAGCTACATTTGGAGCCTGGAGAACTTAGTTGCAATTTTAAAACAACCAGGAGAGCTCGGCACTGTTTTCTAGGCACGTTGTCCAGCCGCCCTCAAGCCTGACCACCTCTGGTCCTGCCTGTGCAGACAGCTGAACAATTAACCGCTGTGGATCAGTCCAGAAGTGGGCAGCGGAGAGGAGAATATCCCAGAGCAAGGCTGAAGATGTCTGATCTCTTCTGATACTATTAGACAAGCTTGGGCACAGGGGGAGGGCAAATTCATCTGCAGTTAAAGATGATGTGGGGGGGCGGGGGGAGGAAAAAAAAGGAGAGGATAAAGAGAACATGCGAATCTCCTGATTAAATCAGCCAGAAACAATGAGGTGCTGGTGCCCTCTAATTTTTAGATTCACAGATTTTAGGGCCAGAAGGGACCGTGATGTTCATCTAGCCTGACAGTCTGTATTATGTAAAAGCCACTTGAAGCCAGACAGTGCCACTAGCTTTTCAGAAGCAACAGCAAGCGCTGGGGAACTTATTAAAAGACTGCGATTCTCCTAAGGTGGAGGGACACGTGGCTCCCAACACATGCTTTGCTAAGGAGGAGGCCAGGTACATCCACCCCACCAGGCTCAAGCTGAACAGACGGCAGTGCTGAGGGAAAGAAAACATCGTCTCCCTTCCCCATCACGCAGTTCCTTTGCCCAGCAAAGAGGGATAAGCAAGCAAAAAAAAAAAAAAAATAGCAACCCCTTCCTTGCATTTTCCTTTTGAACCTTCCCTAGTCCCCCGAAAGAAAACACCCTACAGGGATCCCGGCCCCGAGACATCGCTTGGCCATTTTGGTGTAACCCCCCCCCCACCGTTTGCAGCGATGCAGCTTCGTAGCAATCAGAGCTGAGCCCGACCCGCCATGCGAGCCAGATCCTGAGCTCCTTACTCAGCCTGCAGCACCGCGGAGGTGTAGTCATTGACTGCAATGTGAGTTTTTCTCTGAAGATGGAGCCAGGCAGCATAAAACATCAATAAAGAGCTCAGGATGCGTCCCTTTAATGAGCTGAGATTGTAACACGCTGACGGAGCTTGCCAGAAGCTGCCCATTCTGTCAGGAGGGGTAGATCCTGCTGGAGAAGTGTTAAGTGGGTCCTGCTGACTCATTGATGCAGATGGCTCCATCCCCACGCCGCCGGCGGAGAGGCAGGAGGTGCCGTCTCGGGGGAGAGCATCCAGCGCAGGGGCTGAGCGAGGCAGCGCCTGGGCTGAGCTGGTACCCTGGCATGTGAACCCAGCTGGAGGGTGAACATAAGAGCAGATGTTTGGGGGTTTTTTTCCCCCATGTCCCACTGCATATAGCGAGCGCCAAGTCTTGGGCAAAGCTCAGGATGTGCCAGTGCATCGATGGGCTCCTTGTGCTTCCATGTTTGTCCCCACGAGGTCCCCTACCCAAATCCACATCACCCTCCCAGCAGAGAAACCAGAGCAAAGACGTGACTCAAGCAGCCAGTGTGGCTCCAAGTGTGCAACACAGAGACCCCAACCCTGAGCTCCTCGGGAACCTGAGCCAGGTGGGCAAAGCCATAGAGTGCATTGGTTATAGAGATATTGGGGGGGGGGCTGTCAATACAAGCGTTTCCTCGCTGGGAAATTGTTAACTCCATCTTCCAGCTCCCTGGAAGGACTGGCAGATGCCTGGGCACACATTCTGCCTGTGGTACAGGCAGCCAGCTCTGGAGCTGGATCCCTCACACTGTATCAGCCAGCTGGCTGCGTGGGGTCCTTCCTTCAGCAGACGAAGGGCGCAGAGCTGAAGGCTTCTCGTTCCCATTAGGAACAGGCTGTCTTTGGTAAGCCAAAGCTTGAGGTCTGTGGGGGGGGGTGATGTATATTTCCCCACCCAAAACCCATTGCTATACCCGCTGGGGAATCAAGTACCAAAGGGTTTGCACCCTCCGGACCCTGAACGTCCCCAGAAAGCCCATAGAGCACCAGTCTCTCTTGCTGGGCCTGACCCCGCATCCGCAGGACACATGCTCTTCATCCAACCTGTGTCTGTGTGGCACCTTCAACCCCTAACTTGACGGGGATGTGATGCTCCCACGACTGTCTCTTCTGTCCCCAAGCCCTCAGGGTCATCTCTCTCCCTGGCTTCTGTGCCCCACGCTCCCTGTGATGCTTCTCCACCACCCTGATCTTTTCTAGGAGCAGCCAGCACCCACTGTTTCAGGTCCTCTTCAGGCTTTCCAGAGCTCCTGGACTGAGCTCCACCACACATATCAGGTACCCCTCCTGCAGATGCCTTGGGTGCGCTCAGCTTTCGGCAGACCAGCTGGTCCATGCAGCCTCCAGCAGATCTTCCACATTTTGTTCCCCTCCAAGCCCAGGTACCTGACCCGAGCATCCTCCCTCGCCTGGGTACCACCCTTCCCGCTCCAGACCAAGCCCTCTCACACCCCGCTGAGCAAAACTCGTTCCCCAGGGATGGAAGCGGCAGGTGGGGAGGGAGGCAGCTCCCCCCAGTTTCTTTGCTTTCAGCACTTTGAGTTCCCGTTTCAATGTCACTTTAACTTGAGCGCACGCGTGTGCAGGGGAGAAAGGCTTGGTATTAAATTGCCAATCTGGTCACATGTTGCCTGGGATTTGGCCGTAGCTAAGCAGCACCACCCCCGCATTCACTTTTTTGGCTGGTGACTCCTCTGCTCGGCGTAAAGGCAGAGCCGGCAAAGAATAGGAGAAACTGGAGGGGGAAGGAAAAAAAAAAATAAAAAATAAGGCGAGTCATTGTGAATGTCAGGAGCTCCTCGGCTGCGGGTGTGACAGCGATCCTCCCCCTCCAAACTCGCTCCGGGTGAGAGCCAAAGAGAGAGGATTTCATTAGGATCTGGTAGCAGGCTATTTTCAGAGCTGACATCCTACCCACGGCTAAAAATAGCTGGTCCCCTCCACGCAAACCAGGGTTTCTTTTCTGTTAAACTTTAATAAACCTCAGCAAGGCTCAGACCTTGCTTTCTCCCCACACTCTGCTCCCTTGCTTGCTCCGCTCCCTTCCATCACCCCTTGCTCTCCCCCTTCACCATCCCTCATTTCCCGCTGCCCAGGTGTCCTCTCCCATCTGGTGGTCCCCGCTTGCAGGGACCAGAGTGGAGATGTCACCGCGGTGGGGCTGGGGGACCGGAGGGCTGGGGTCACCTCCTACCCAAAAGCAGCATCCTGCACACGGAGCCGGGGGCTCTGGGAGGCCAAGTGGGCAGCGAGGGCTTGAGAGCCCCGAGCTGCTGCCAGGCACAGGCAGGGAGCCTCAAGCATCCCTCTGGAGCCCAGCCCCACTCCCAGATGCTCATCGGAGTGCCCCAAAAAGAAGGGACCAGCCGCTGTACCCCAGGAAGGTTCAAAAGCGCAGCTGGAGCCCAGCTGCAGCCCCAGGGCGACATCTCCACCAAAGGAAGATGCTTTGCTTCGGTGCCCGACGCTCCCACGCGTTGATCCCAGGGCACGTGGCTGGGCCAGGCTCAGAGGGGTCACAGCACGAAGCCATCCCACCTGTAGAGGCTGGCTCCAGCACTCGGCCGCAGTCACCTCTAAGAGGGCTCTCCTCAGAACACCCACTAGCCTAAAAACCACGTCCCTCCCCCGGGTCCTCGGAGCCACCGCTGCTGCTGGCTCTCCTCTCCGAGGGGCTGCTCACAATTCCCTCCCTTCATTAGCACTGCCACCTCGGAGGTATTTATAGCCCGCGCACCTACCCCCTCCTCCCGGCTTTTTTAAAGACAACACAAATATAACTCCTTCCCTTGCTCCTCTTGACTCCAGCCCAGCCTGGCAACCCAAAATCCCATGGCTTGGAATAACCAACCTCTGCAGAGACCTTCCCCGCTCAGTACATGCACCTTCCCCAAATCTTCCACCTCTCTCTGGTCCCAGCACAGCCAAGCCTCAGTGGAGGCTGCAGCCGCTCTGGGCTCTGCTGCTCTTAGAATGGAGCAGAGGTTCATCAATAGATGCCTTCTCAGCTCACCCCAGCTGCCCAAAACAGCAGGGAATGGGTCCATCCCTGCCAGCTCAGAGCACCCTGCGCACTGCACCCCCAGGCAGCTAGCGCCCAGCACCCAAGGCGCATGGGCAGAGCCGGTGGGGGACAGCCTGGCACACCACGGGGACACCCAGGATGCTCGGGACCGGTACCATCGGCTCAGCCCAGTGCCCACCCGCACCACGGGCTCCGCTCGCCTTCTTCCTCCGCCCCGCACCGGGTGCGCGCTGGCCCTTTGGAGGCCCTGGCCGCCAGCCAGCCAGCCATTTCCTGGTAATCTAATAGCTGCAGCAGATGAACTGAAAATGCATTTCCTGCCACCGTGCTGTAAAATTTTTATTAATGTAAGGAGAGAACACAGCGCTGGCTCGCGGCACCCGGGGCCGTGGCGGGGCGGAGGGCAGCGGGGGGCCTCGGCAGAGCAGCCGGGGCCGGGGGGGGGCCGAGGGACAGCAGTGGAGTCCTGGGGATGCAGCGGGAAGGTGGAAGTACGGGGCTGCATCCCCCGCCGGCAGCATCGTAGTGTGGGGAAACTGAGGCATGGGCAAGGGAAGTGCCTCGCATGGAAGTAAAATTGGGCAGCAGTCCCCCAGCTGCCTCCCCAGAGCAAAGGACCTCCACGGGTGGGTTTTGCAAGGCAGGCTCTGCCCACCCCGACTGCTTTCTCCAGCCATGGGACAGCTGCGTCCTTGAAAGCCATCTGAGACAGGAACCACGTATGCTGCAGGTCCTTCTCCCCTGTGGTCCTCTCCCAGGGGCACCCGCCTCCGCGAGGATCCCAGCCAGCAAAGGCAGTGTGGAGGGGATGGAGGCAGGGTGAGGGGAGCCAGCGTGCCCTGGCAGATGGGCACCGCAGTGGGAGACGTGTCACACATTCCTGCCTGCCCTCCGTACGGCATCTCATCCACCTCCTGCCTGTCTCCGTGGCCTGGGCTGACCCCTTCCCAGCTGGCGGAGGGACATCCCAGTTAAAATCCCCCATTAAGGTGCTCCTGGATAAGGAACAGCCTATAGCAGCCAGTAAATAGTGACCACTGGCCACTGAGTTTGCCTGGGGAGGGAGCAGAAACACTTGCTAGGGAGGAGCAAGGTGCTGGCACTGGGACATGCGTGTCCTCGCAGCTCTATTTCAGCGGTGGTTGCTGTGTCCACACACGATCCACAGCCCTCAAGGGCTTTGCAAAAGACCCGCAGGGCCAGCAGCCAGCTCATCATCCCCTCTACACCCCCTTCAGCATCCCCCTCCCCACTCATCCCCAGCACCAACATCCCACCCGGAGCGTGTCAGCGCCCCAGGGTATTCAGTGGGTGACATCCCTGCGGCGAGTGGGAGCCGGCAGCCCTGGGCCACAGAGCTGGAGCCATTTGCGCAGCCTTTTTCCCACTCGGAGTCTGCTCCCTGCGCCAAGGCAGAGCTAAATTGGAAAAACACACACAATGACCTCTTGTGGAATGTAGTATGAATATTTGATAGGTCTAATGTAATCATATCCAATCGATACAGGCAGGAATATCTCTCTCCCCCCTCCCCGCGCTCTCGCTCTGCCCTGTCCCTTCCTCTCTTTCCCTCTCTCTCCCTCGCTCTCTCTTTCATTAATGCATTCTCCACTTTACATTATTTATTAACTTCCTTCCTTTTTTTTATTTAGAAAAAATAAATTAAATAACAGTGGTTATCTGGAGGCTCGGACCCTCCTGCCTAAGCGCTTTTGGGCCAGGCAAAAACTTTTCTGACCTTCTCTCACCTCCTTGCCTTCCTCTGCTGAGACAGAGAGGCTCTGCCCCACGGCCATGACCCCCCGACACCCCATCCCTCGCTGCCCCCCAACACAGACCATCTCCCACCTCCCCATGGGCACCTGCTCTGGTGGTGAGCCCCAAAAATCCCCGGGCACGTCCACCCATTGCATGTGGCACAGCAGGAGATGCCCGAAGCCCGTACGTGAGCCCCCAAAGTGCAGGCAAAGCCTCGGAGGTTGAGGGTCTCCAGGTCAGGCCAGAAGGACTGTCTGCTCCCACCTCCGGCACGGCAGGGGCCAGACGATTTCCCCCACTGCCCCCAAACTGAGCCCAGCTGGAGCCAGCGAAGCGGCGAGGGTGGTGGTCAGACCCGTGGTGAACTGATGCTCCGCTCCAGGGTCTCACAAACCATCCATCCGTCATCCATCCCTTGCTGGGCTTCCCAGGAAAAGCATCTTCCAAGACAGGCTTCAGGGCTCCATTGGAGAGGTGGGGGGGTGACGCCAGTGTCCCCCAGCTGTCTGCGCACCCCCCCCCCCCCCCAAAACCCACCTTTCAGCAGTGGCTGGAGCTTGTCCGGCTGCAGATCCCAGCCACCGGCACTTGGTGTGGTGGGACCCACAAGCAGGAGGAATGGGAGGCTAAGCACGCGACAAGGAGGGGTCTTCTCCCACACCAGCACCAACGCGGGGTGAACTCCAGCCCCGTGCCCCCACTCCCCCACACCCACAGAGCGGGTGACAGAGAGCAGCAGAGATGCTTAAAGCCCCTTAATGGGCTGGGAAAGGTGAGGAGGAGATTGAAGCTCCCTATATGGGGCCGGGCTCTCCCTCCAGCTATTTCCAGGGACTTCCCAGAGCTGCCAGGTATGTCCTGGCAGGCCAGGGATGCTCCCCAGGGATGCTGCTGGTCCATGCTGCCCTACCAGGGTGGGCTGAGCACGGCGGCTTGCCTGAATGGGGACAACCCCACTGTCCACCTTTGTGCCAAGCGCCCTGACACTAAGACCCCCCCAGGGCCACTTATTAGGACAAAGAGACCCCGGGCTGGAGAGCTGCATTCCTCCGCTCTGAGCTGGACCCGAGGGGCCATGGAAAGGCTGGGGCAGGGCCAGGCTCAGCTGCAGGCAGTGGGAAAGTTGGGGCGGATGGGGAAAGGGGCTGTGCAGCGGCCAAAGTGGCGACCCTGGGGTGAAGGGTATCCCTGGGGTACGGGAAGGGGGGCGGTGAGCCCAGGGATGCCGCGGGAGGGGGGAAAGTTAGCAGGCAGCCCTCCGCAGTCACGCTGCCTCAACGCAGGCAGAGCTGCCCTTGCTCCAAAATAAGGCGGCTGGCAAAAAGGGGGACCTGCACGCACCACCCCTCTCGTCCCCTGCCTCCGAGGTGGGTGGCATTGGGATGTCCCTTGCTCGGGGACTGCATCCAGCAGAGCTGGCCACCTTGCAAGGAGACACCACAGTGTTTTGTTGGCTAGTTTTGAGCTGGGGAACCCTGCTACAAGGCTGCGTCCCCTGCCGATGGCCGTGCTGCTCCTGGGTCCCAGCGAGGTGGGAGAGGAGTCATGGCCTGAGCCCCCGGCGCAAGGGATCAGGCAGAGGGATGATGCTGGGGAGCCCGTGCAGGAGCCGTGGGGCAGACCTGGGGACATCGGACATGGATCCCAGTGGGGCTCCGACCCTCAGCTCGGACACACAGAGCCACTGAGGTCTTGGATTTAAGGGGCTCGGTCCCCATGTGGCTTCCACCCGACTCATCCCACCTCCTCCCACTCACCTCCAGCGGAGGCTGATCTCCTCCCTCCCCAAATATCTGCTCTGGGGCAGGAAGAGCATCCACCCCTGGCACAGGAGGGGAAATTCTGGCTGTACAAAGGCTCACCTTTCCCCTGTCTCCATGGGGAGGCACGGGAAGGTGCAGGTGCTGCCCCATCCCTGCACCAGCATCACGGGTGTCTGTCCCTCCAAGGACACCCCATTTTCCTGGGGTGAGGCAATGTGAGGCTGAAGGTTTTATTATTTTCCACGAGTGGAGGGTGTGAGAGCAGCCTAGGGGAGGATCTTCTGCTCCACAGCAAACACACAGGCAATAAAGTTCAAAGGAAGGACTCGTCTTTGCCCACAGTGGCCAACTCCTCCCTTTCTGGAGGACATCACCAAGCACACATCCACGGAAATCAGCAAATTAAGCCAGTTCATGGTTCCTGACTCAGTTACCACTTCTGGTAGGTGCAATGGCTTATTTTCGGCCTGCAGTAATTTGGAAAGGAACCTTCCCGCTCCCGTGCTATGGGATATGGAGATGACCCCCAGGGCATGGCCAGAGGAGGAGGTTGGCCACTGCTCTCCAAGACGCCATGATCCAAAGCATCTTTGCTGGGGGTCATCACAGAGCAGGCTGGAAGGAGGGCGATGATCCAGCCTCAATGTTGGACATAGCTTCTCCCCCTCTGCCAGTGTCTCCAGGCAGCTCAGAGGGACATGTGGGATTTCAGCTGGGAACTGGCTTGAGAAAATCAGGGGTTCCCTGGGGAAAGCACGTCCGCATCCACCTGGGTCTGTTTGGAGAGAGCAAAGGACTGTTCATCCCCAAAGCAGGGAGGGCTGAGGGTTTCCTGCTTCCCCACTGAAGGGTTTCCAGAAGAGTCCCATGGAGGAGCTGCATTTCCTCACCACTGGATCTCATGAACCAGGGCTGCTCAGGGCACAGGGGAGGAAGAGCCACCCAGGTCTCCCAGAAAACCAGACGCAGCGCTGGCAGGGACCTCGGGGACCGTGACAACTCTCCCCAGACAGCTCCCCCATCACCCTCACACCCAGCTTGCGGACGTGACAGCACTGCCATCGCACGTGTCACCGCTGCCTGGCCCCGGCTCGTGCTCCCCTCACGGCTGGGTTTTGCTGAACCAGGAAAATCGATAGTGGCTGTCTGCTGATGGCCAGACCAGGGCGGGGGGATGAGACGGAGGAGAGGCAGGGGCTGAGGCAAGGGGGAGAGACAGAGAAGGAGCAGAGGGACCCCAGTGGCTCAGGAAAAGGCAACAGAGGCACATGGCAGGAGAAGGTTTGGACGGAGGAGACCTGCAAGGATTTGTCTCCCATCCCTGGAGGGTCTGGAGGATTCACCTTGCTGATGCAGCCCCCTCCTCCCAGCCCCCCTGGCAGAGACCCGGCTGCCGTAGACACACGGGAACCGACAGAGACTCTGCTTTAATGCGAATCACTTATTGACCCTGCAGAGCTGAGGGCGGAGGAAGATTGAAAGGAGGAAGTGTAGGGAAAGAGCTCCAATTAGCAGCATCAAAGCTATATATTATTCTCTGGAACGAGTGCCCGGGCCAGCAGGCAGCGAGCCAGTGCAGCGCCTGCTGCGCCACGTGGTGCTGGGGGTGACCTGGCCTCGCACACAGGCCGGGGACCCCCCAGAGCATCCCCACTTGCTCCCCAGGCAAGACCCCCACGCCCACCACCCTCCTTCGCAGGAAGAGGCTGCGTGGCTCGGGATGACCACTTTGGCAAACACGTGGGGTCGGGAGAAGGGAGCCAGAGCCGGGGAGCCCGCCAAGCGTCTGCGGGGACCACGGAAGGGGCAGGTGACATTATGCCAAAAGATGGGTGGAGGGAGACCTTCCTCCTCAGCCACTCATGCTCTCCTCACAGGACCCAGATGCCCACGGTGGTGTTCTGCATCATTCGAGCGATTCCCTCCAACTTTCCCAAGGCACTGAGATGCTGGAACAGATGAGGAAATGTGCTGGGAACCCAGGGAAAAACTGCTCCATGGCAGAGGAGCAAGAAACAGAAGAGCTGCTGGGATGTGCGGCCCAAGGCAGGGGGTTTGGGAGACGCCAGCTTTGCCTTGGCTGGGAGAAGTTCAAGTCTCCTGCATGAGGACACCAGCAGGAGCTGGGTGCCGGGGGGGACACCCATATTTCCTACTGTCCTCCCCTAAGGAGGGGACACCCAAAGGATGTATTCAGAGTCCCTCCACTGCTGCAAAGAAAAGACCACCGAGAGCAAACGCTCCATTTCTAACAGAGATCCAACCCCCTGTTGCCTTCTTGCTCCAGCATTTTCCACCGTGCCTCTCCCTCCAATACCTCCAGCACCTTCATTTACCCTGCAAGGGTCCCAGGGACTCGTCTCCAACCCCAGGGATCCTGGGGGATGAGACAGAGTCTCACCTCCCCGAGCCACCCCAACATCCCTGGGCAGATGCTCTTCCCAGGAGAGCTTCAGAAGTTCCTGAGCTGATCAAGCCCCTTGGTGCATGTTCCCCTTTCCTTTGAACCACATCCCTGCCCTCAACAGGCAGCAGGGAGCGAGAGGACCACAAAGGCTCCAGCTCCCCACCCATCGCTCACCCATGGCACATATTCAATAACCCATAATTATTTGCCTCTTACGGGCCACATTGAGCACATATTCCAGCCTGGAGAAAGGAGAGACTTTCCAACCTAATGGCTCATGTCAGGAGCCATGGGACGAGCTCCTGACCGATTGCTCAGACCTAAGAGCACCCCCTCCTCCTCTGTCTGGGGTCTGTAATGGCCGCAGACATCACTGGATGCCCGTGGTTGAGTGGGACCTGCCTGGATGAAAAGGGTGAAGGTCTGCAAGAAGAGCACAGCTCACACCCCAGCCCAGATCCCTTGGGGGTTCTCCCCCTCCATGGTCCCACAGCCAGGGACGAACCATGGGTCCCAGCTGCACCATGGGTCGGGGGCTTGGAGGATGACACCAAGGGCAGGGCGGAGGGAACCTGGATTGCAGGGAGATGCTCTCCTTGCAGACATCCCACCAAGAACAGTCCCGTGAGCTGGTGATAAAAATGCTGCCTGTCCTAGGGGGAGCGGAGGGAGTGAAGGCAGCTGGCAGCATGCAGCCCCCAGGCCAAGCTAATCAGAGAGAAACCGTGACGTAAGGCTGGGGGAAGCAGGGTCCCGGCCTTTCCCAGGCTCTGCCGTGCTCCATGCTCCGGTTCCCTGCCAGTTTATCGGCTACTGGAGCGCGACCAAGGGAACATCGGCCAGGACAGAACAAACAAACATCCGAGTTTGGGCTTCCTTCCTTCCTTCGAATAACCAAAAAAAAAGGCGGGGTGGGGAGGATTAAATTAAATTAAAAAAAAAAAAACCAAACTGAAACAAGTCAAATAAATAAGCATTTGTGTTTCCATGGGGACGTGATGCTTTCTTGGGAGTGGGAGCTTGGCCTCAGGGAGAAGGAACGCTGGAGCAGCAAAGCCAGCGATACCACAAGTGGCCCCATGGGCAGCCCACCGCCGCGCCTGGAGGGACCCGGCTATGTCCCTCGGCTCCGACAGCCCTTGGATCAAGCGCTGCACAGGCAGCTGCACACCACAGTCAGGATCACAGGTAGATCAGGGGCTTTGCTTCGGTTTTGAGCTCACTTTCTTAACACAGTAGCATGCTCCAGGTTTTCCTGCTGGGCTGTTCCCCCAATCCTCTTGAAATCGCTGACCAATATCACTGCAAGAGACAGATGTTTAGAGTGACTTCAGTCCTAATAAGCATCATGAAAGGAGAGAGTTAGGAGAAGCAGAGAGGCTCAATCTTTTATTATATACCAGAAAAATCCCCCTGGACTCTCAGGTCCCTTACACACAACCACATTTCACCAGTTCACAGCCTATTTAGAAGGGGAGTCCTGGCAGGCAGAGGTTGTTTTGCTCTTTCAATTTCATTACAACAGCCTTGCAGCAGGGGTAGGATAGGACTAGCCAGCAACTGGAGTTCCAGTCCATGGACCCTCCTCTTCTTCACCTTCCTAAAGGGTCCTCTGGATTTTCCTCCCATCTTGCTGTGCCATGTCATCCATGATGGGTTTTGTTGGGTTGTGCTGAGTTGGGCCACATCACATCATTCACGTTGGGTTGGGATGTGTCATTCTCATTGGGTTGCGTTACGTTGGATCATTCCTGTTGGGTTGGGTTGGGTCATTCATGTTGGGTTGAGGTGGGCTGGGCTGCATCGCTCAGGTCGGGTTGTAATACGTTGTGCTGTTTGGGTTGTATTGGGTTGAGTTGGGCTGGACGGTGACATTCAGGTTGGGGTGGATGTGCATGAAAATGAAACAGTTCCTACACCCACTTTGACATTTTTCAGAATTTTTGTCCTGCGAACCAGGATATTTCCAGGAATACCCCCTATCTGCTCAGCTGCCCTTTGTTCTTGCTGCTCTTGTGGAAATTACCACATCTCCTGTAAAATGTGAATTCCCTGTCCTGACCTGCGGAAATATCCCCCAATTTTTGCCAGTGCAGAAGCCACGCGTAGAGGGAAACCTGCAGGTGCCCCGCACGTCACAGAATGCACCACTTGACACCAGCGCCGGCAACGCAACCTCCAAGAAATCCCATGAGCAGGGAAGAGAGACTGATTTCTTGCACGACCCATCAGAGGGGAACGAGCGAGCCCAACGGAGGACGCATCTGTAGGATGCGGAGTCACTTTTCCTCCGCGCGTGCCGATGCGCTGCTGACCTCAGAGCCCCGCGGCGCTGGAGCTGCCGGCAGGGACTGGCAGGGCCTTTCCCAGGCAGAGGGCTAATTCTGTATCCTCCGGGCCGGATGCGGTATCTCGTCACCAGCACCCATTACAGAAGGGAAGAGCATTGTGTGGGCTGTTGCTTTTTTTAAAACCGTTTGTGACCCTGGGACTAGCACGCGAGTGAGAGCCACTGCTGGAGGAAGAGGGGAAAAGGGCGGGGGGGGACGGGACGACGACAGAAAATTCCCAGATCCCAGCTCTCCCTGGGAAATCCCCAGAAAGATCCCAAGCACTTTCTTTCCCAGCACACGAGATCCTACGTGCCGGGGCCAAGTAGCAGGTGCATGTCTGAAGTGCCGAGCACCTGGGGCAGCCAGAAGCCGGTCAGCACACCTCCGAGGGGGGCCAGCACTGCCTGCCCCGGCCCCACAAGACCCAGCAGGTACGTGCCAGCAGCAGAGGCTCAGCTCTGCAGGGCACAAGAAGGACTGAAATCCCACTGAGCTCCATAGACCACGCTCCACACCCCAAAGGGTGGCTCATCTAAGAAACAACCCCGCGAGCCACAAACCGTGCGAAGTCCTGCCACCACCGCATTGCCGGTCCCAAATGCAGCCAGCGGAGACACCACAGGAGGGGGATCATCCCTCCCCAGAGCCCCCCAGTCTCCCCCAGACCCTGGACAGCAGCCCTTCAGTTGATTCACTATTTATTCTTATTTGCTCGCGTCCATCGCTTACTTCAGGAACACGCTTGGATCCTGCGGACAGCCAGCCGAGTCCCTGCTCGGCTCAGGGGCTACGTCAGAGGTGCCGAGAGTGCCAGGGCATGGTGGGAGAGGGGCCGGGGCTTCCTGCCAGGACCACGGTGCGGGGAGAAGGACCAAGGGACAGGCGACAGGCACTGTCTGAGCACGAGGAGCACGGGGCCAGCCATCACCCGCAGCTGTTGCCTCCTCCAGGGAGCCGGCACGGGGGCACGCTCGCACCCGGGCAGCCCAGGAAAGGCCCGCGACAAATTCTCATGGAGGCCGAGATGCCTCTGCCGTGAGCTCACCGAATGACTAACTTGTTTATCTCCTTTGGGAGCTGCACCGAGTTTTTGGGAAGCAGCAGATCCCCGCCAGCTCCTCTGCCTGTTCCAGGCGCCACCCCCATCCCTTTCCTGAAAAACACTCTCAGAAAACAGAAAGCTGTGGTGACACACCACCACGTCCCCTCGCTGCAAAGGCAATCACAGCAAGCGGCCATCCTGCCTCTTGCCAGACCAGCGCACTCAGGAGTGCAATGGCAGGGAAACTGGAAGACAGTACTTCTCAGTTTCTACTCTACAGAACTCAAAAAGCCTGAATTCTGGAAAACCGGGCGTGGAAATTGTGGCACAGCACAGATAGGGGAAAAGCGCTGGTTGCTTCGCTGGGGTGGTTTGTCCACACAGGTACCAGGGAGGCACAACTGAGACCTCATTCCGCCCCATCTCCAGCACATGAGATGGGGCAGCTGCTGGCCAGGGATGCGGCTCCCATCCCAGACACCTCTGAGGACACCGGGGCTCAGGACGAGTCCGATGTGCTGGGTGGAAGAAGGGTTAGCCCACTCTGGGAGGTTCTGCCATCCCCACTGCCTGCCAGCACAGTTTGTCCCCAGTTGACAGGGACATCATCCCCAGACACCCTCCAGGCCAGAGAGCGACCTCAGAGCACCTACGAGGAGGAGCAGGGTCTGCGGGGGGCTTCTCCTCAGCACCACAGATGGGGCACAGACAACTGCTGATGGGACGAGCAGGGGGCTAGCCACTCCTCTACAGAAACATCACCTTTAGGCCTGTGACTGATGGGTTAAAGCCACCCACACCTAACCAAACCTCAGAGCGCCGGTGCCACCCTGTGTCACGCTGCCAGCCCCGCGTCCCCAGTGCCGCTGTCGGAGCCGGCTCTCTGGATCCGTACCCAAAGGCAACTCAGCACCACCATCCCGCCTTGAAAACGGTTGCTGCTAGAGAAAAACCCTGAAACACCTGAGATCAGAACTGCTGCCCTAAGGAACCCCGCCGTGTGTCCCCCACCCTGCTCAGGGCAAGGTGACCGGCACGCCTAGCTGGGAGATGCCCCAGGGCACCATTTCAGGGCTGGGAACAAGGTCCCAGCGAGGCGCTGGGAAGGCGAAGGGGCCGGGGGGGTTTGGAGGGGTATGTGGGGGGGTGGCAGCCGCCATCGCCGGGACGAGGCGGCCCTCCAGCGGGCGGACCCGCTGCCCGCCTGGCTCCGCGCCTCCCCTCAGCCTCCCTCACACACGAGTCGGTGTGCCGGTGCATTTTATACCCCAAAAGGTCGTGTCTGCCCGGCCTCTCCCTCCCCTTCCCGTCCCCGGCCGGTGCCGGCGGTTCCCGAAGGCTCGCCCCGGTCCCGCTCCTCGTCCCGCCTCATCCCTCCCTCGGCAGACAAGCCGAAGAGAAGCGGCGAGCCGGCATTGGGACAGGGGCTGCTTCCACCGGCCGGCCCCGGCCCCAGCGGCCATCACCAACATGGCGGCTCCCCACCGCCGGCGCCTGCCCCAGAGCAGTGCGCATGCGTCACCCCCGCCTCACGCACACGCGACGTTCTAGGCTGCAACGTGCCTCTCTATGGTCCCGCCCCCCGCCCCTAGGGCCGCTCGACTGTTAAAGAAATAAAGCGCCCCTTCGCGACGCTCATCGCACGCCCCGCCTGCTCCATGGCGGGAGCCTTTCCGGAGATAGTCTCCGCCCCCAGAGACTTTTCGCCCCTCCCACCGTCTCCGCGTTCTCAGGACCGCCAGGTCTCTATGGTGTGCGTGCGGCGTTCTATCCCCCCCCCCCCCCCCGTCAAATCTCGACGGTGCGTGCGGCGCTCTATCTACCCTTTCAGTCTCTACGGTACGTGCGGCGCTCTATACGACGGCCTCCCAGCTCTTTATAGCCGCCGGGGCCGTCTATCTGCCACGTCTTCTGCCGCCGGCCGGTGCGGGCCGTGCTCTGCCCCTCTCCCGCAGAGCTGGCCCGGCCCGCACCGTCGTGTTCCCCCCCTCGCGCTCATCACCCTTTTCGTACCCTCTCTATGGGTGCAGGCGCTCTACCCCCCGCGGGTCGCTCTCTATGGCGGGCGGCGCTCTAGCCGAGCGCACCCGCTTCTCGGTGGTGCGGCTCCGCCCCGGGGCGGCCCGCGGCGACGCCGCCTGAGGCGGCCCCGGCCCCGGCCCCGCCGCCGCTCCCCGGGCTTGGGGACCGGTAAAACCGCTCAGGAGGAGCCGGGGAGGGTCCGAGCTCGGGGGGGAGGGTGGGAGCTGCCGAGGTGGGTCGGGGCCTGAGGGGTGGAGGTCGCGGGGGGGGTGGTCCTCGCCTCAGCTCACCGGAGCGGTTGGAGCGTCCGGTTCCCGAACCGGGGCTGGCTGCTGGGGTCGGGCCTGGTACTCTCACAGGGTCTCGTCCTCGTCCCTTCCCTCAGCCCACCGTGCCGCTTAGCCGGGGAAGGGAGGTGGAGGTGCGGGGGCTGCTTTTGGGCTCACCTCAGCTGGAGGGGAGCCAGGAGCTCAAAATGTAGTGTGTAACGTGGCTCTTTTTCTTTTGTTTTTAGTCTTTAAAAGGTCAGCCTGACTGAAGAGCCTTTGGTTCCTCGGCTTCCTGAACTCCGTGCAGCAGTAAATGCATAAAAGCTTTCCAGCAGCGTTTTTTGGCCTGGTAGGTGCAGGGACCAGGAGAAGGAAGCGGGGAAGAGCTGTGACCGGCCAGCGGAGACCTTTATAATTCATTCAACGTCCCAAGCCCGGCTGAAGCCTCGCTCCATCTTTTCCCCCATCTCAGCCCCGTGCTCGCACCGTCCCAGGTAACGTTAGCTGACCCAGAGTTCAGGCAGGGTTTAAGACTTCGGATCCCACTAGTCTGTGAATGAAAGCTTGCAGCCAAGGGCAGCTTGCGGGCAGAGCTGTTTTCTCTCCTTCCCTAATAAAAGGCAAACCCCTCGCTGCCTGGGAGAGCTGCCTGACCCCTCTCTGCCAAGGCAGGACCCAGAGTGGGTGAATGAAGTGATTTAATAACAGGAGTTTACTGCAATAAGTGTCCCTGTGGGGGATATACCACAAGTGCTGGCTGCTTTGCTGGAAAAAAGAATTAAAGCTTGTTTCTCTTAAGCTGTGCAGCCTGAAAAGGCTTTGCTTGAGAGAGATGAAGAAACTGGAAACAGGAGACTGCGATAAGGTTGTGGGAAGGGGGGTCTGGAGTCAGGTGGTTGGTGTTAAACATGGGGTGAGCAGATAATTACCTTTACTTCTAGGAAAATGAAGTAGCTGTGAAGCTGGCAGTGTCTGGGATGTCTTTATTAGCTCCTTAATTTAATTGAAATCCCTTGCGGGGAAGGGCTGGAAGGGGAATCTGATTCCTGACAGCAGAGATCTAATATAGTTGTCTGCTGTAGTTGGTGGGAGGAGGGCAGGAGCCTTTCTCAGCAGGGGACAGCCGATCTGCCTTTTGTTTCTTTTGTAATTAATAGGTAAGCTAGCTCAGTTTGGGCTGTTAAACCTTTAACTGTGCTGGCAATTGAGTGTCTGTGTTAGAGATGCCTGCCATCCCAGGGGACCTGGCCTGCCACGGGGGTTTGACACCTGGGTTAGGGTACTTCGATCACCTGTCTCTGGCACAGCCTTCTCAAGGCAGCAGCTCTGTCTCAGCCTTTGCGGTGCTCCTCTTTTTATCCATGTTCCCTTCATAAAGGTTACCTTTGCTCAAGCAGTGGCACTGTGTGGTGTTTGGGTACATCTTCCAAAGCTGATAGAAATGTCAGATTAAATACGTGTAGCCAAGAGGCCAGCGGGATGTGAACCCTGTCTGAGACTTGCAGACATTTTCTCAGGCTGCCTTGAAAAACGATTTATTTTCTCTTTCTCTCTCTTTTTGAAGTGTAAGGCCTGCTGTGCTTCTGAAGCTTTCCTGTTTCTTATGGATCAGATACCTTTGCTTTAGCCAGGTGCTTCTAGCAATGAAAAAGGATGCGTGAGTGTAAGCAACTGAATGTTTGGAAGTACTTAATGAAAAACACATAAATTTTTTCAGATGCCAAATGAGCTTGAAAAACAGGCTGGACATGCTGTCACAGAGTGATGAAACAGGTCTGTTTCGCAGCACCAGCAGTTAGGGCATCAGAGGAGCTTCCCTAATGCCACTGTGTTCCTGGAAGGTTTTGGCTAAAAGCTGGCTAAAGACCACAGATTTGTGTGGTTTCTCCTTCCATCTATGTTTTCATTGCTGAAACTATTTGGTTACTCGTTTTTCCAGCTCAGTATTTTTCTTTGCTCAAAATGGGGACTGTGGCGCTTTATCAAAGAGCTTAAAAAACAGTATTAGTTACTTCAAATGCTGCTTGTGTCAGCAGTGAGGCAAACTGCTGAAGGGCTGGGCGGGAAGTCTCCTGGACAGACAAGCCCCTCATGAGGCCCAGTCTTCCTTCCTCCTTCTTTCACAGCATCTCTCTTGTCTTTTCTCTCAAGAGACTTATGGTAATTCCTCAAATCACAATATATTTGAGTTTTCTGCATTTCCCTCCAGTACCTGCAGCTCTGTTCCTCCTGTTCACCCTGTTGCTTCTAGCATGGGCTCTGTGCATGCTCCTGTTTTTCATCCACCACGTAGTGGACTTTTGGATAGGAAGATATTCACGTGTAACGTCTGCATGGGATTTTGTCTCGCTTCAGCAGAGAGGCAGACTTGGTAACTGAACATCTCTCCCTTCTCAAAGTCCACTTGCATTTACGTGCAGGGTAGTTTACTGTCTTTTTTCCTCCTGCCCTTTCTTTTTGAATTTCAAGGGAAATTTTGTCTTGAAATATCTCAGCTGCTGCATTTCACTGCTGCCCAGGTGAGCTGCATGTGGTCTGGACTATGTAAAGGTGAGAAGCATAAAGGTGAGGTAAACAGGAGGACTGGGGGAAAGAGCTAGCTGTTCACATAACTAATTCCAGCCAGGAGAGAGCTGTTAGCTCTGATTAAACAAACACAAAGGCAAAATGTAAATCCTCTCTAGTCATATAGGTTTTTCTGTTTTCAACTCCTCTTACTTGTAGTATCTCTTGGAAAGATTTAATTTAAGGCTTCTCTGTGAGCTGTTTGTGGTGTCTGCTTCCAGCAAGAACAACAGAGAAGCAAGAGGTCTCATTGATTAGATTAAATATCTGGGTCACTTACCATTACCTGTGTTTATTCTCTGGTAAGTTTTGATATTGGAAGAGGATGAGATAAAAGGAGCGTGTGCAGAAAGAGATAACTACAGCTGGAGCTGCTCCAGGCAGAGGCCACTTTTTCTAAATGGATTTGTAGATGAGCTTTTCCTATCACTCTTGGGTCCTGTGTGAGGAGATATCAGTGTGTGCAAACAGGCTTGCTTCTTTCCCCCTGCCGCTGTTGGGTTAGTGGATATCCTTGATACCCAAAAGCCAAACTGGACAGAGTTTTCCCTCCTGGGTGTCTTTCTCAAAGAGTAGTCTTAAGCTTTGTGAGTCGTAATGGTTGGTTCAGGGAGTTAAGTCATTTCTTTAAGCTTTGTAAAGCCAATATATATCATAGTCAGCTCCTCGTTTTCTATAGCTGCAGATTTTCTTCACTTAGTTATTAAGTTTGCATATGAAATTTGACTAATTCTTTTGCCTTATACTAAATTTTCAAAGCTGGTGGGGGAAGTAAAGCATTCTCCCAGAACTTAGCATTGGCATTTCTACAAAACCCAATATTCTCTCTGGCTGGCTGGAGACTACCAAAGGGAAAAGTAAGTATTGTTGTGTGTCTTCAGATGCCTGGTAACTCTGGCTCAGGCTATGTAAGTTCTCTGGTGCCCCAGTTTCTGTCTGTAGCGAGAACGCTGGAGTCTTCCAGGATGTTGCAGCTCTGTCAGCATCTGTAAAGAGTTTCACGGGCTTTGCAGCAGTGTTTGAAGTGCAAGGTCAGTTGTATTAGCAGAGTTCTTGGTTACTGCAGGTGTCAGGCAGCAAGCAAGGAGCTCCCAGTGCCTCCCCCCAGCTATGTGGAATGAAACATCAGCTTCTGATCTGTTTCTGTTTAATATCTTTATCAACGATCTGGAGGAGGGGATCGAGTGCACCCTCAGTGAGTTTGCAGAGGACACCAAGTTGGGCGGGAATGTTGATCTGCTTGATCCCTCTGCAGAGGGATCGATGGTCCCAGGCCAATTGTACGGGGTTCAACAAGGCTCAGTGCCGGGTCCTGTGCTTGGTCACAACAACCCCATGCAATGCTACAGGCTTGGGGAAGACAGAGCGGCTGGAAAGCTGCCCAGCGGAAAAATACCTGGGGGTGTTGGTCGACAGGCAGCTGAAGATGAGCCAGCAGTGTGCCCAGGTGGCCAAGAAGGCCAACGGCATCCTGGCTTGTATCAGAATTCGTGTGGCCAGCAGGACTAGGGCAGGGATTGTCCCCCTGTACTCAGCACTGGTGAGTCTGCATCTCAAATGCTGTGTTCAGTTTTGTGCCCCTCACTACAAGAAAGACATTGAGGTGCTGGAGTGTGTCCAGAGAAGGGCAGTGAAGCCGGTGGAGGGTCTAGAGCACAAGTCTTATGAGGAGCAGCTGAGGGAACTGGGGTTGTTTAGCCTGGAGGAAAGGAGGCTGAGGGGAGACCTTATCGCTCTCTACAACCACCTGAAAGGAGGTTGTAGTGAGGTGGGGTTCAGTCTCTTCTCCCAAGCAACAAGTGACAGGACAAGAGGAAATGGCCTCAAGTTGCACGAAGGGAGATTTAGATTGGATATTAGGAAAAATTTCTTCACTGAAAGAGTTGTCAAGCATTGGAACAGGCTGCCCAGGGAAGTGGTGGAGTCACCATCCCTGGAGATATTTAAAAGACAAGTAGATGTGGCGCTTTGGGACATGGTTTAGTGGTGGACTTGGCAGTGTTAGGTTAATGGTTGGACTGGATCTTAAAGGTCTTCTCCAACCTAAAGGATTCTATGACTTGCAGGACAGCCCGATTCCCTGCAGCCTGCTGAGGAATGAGTACAGCATTTTAGCAGCTGCAGAAATCAGAAACTTCTGAGCTGAAATCTTTCTGTAGTGCTAAAGCTGTCAGTGACTTGGGCACAGACTGTGGCTAAGAACCTTGCAAAACTCAATGGCTGAAAAGTGTGCATCTTAATCTCAAACCATGTTCTCTTTATAAAAATGTTTCCTTTTTTTTTTTTCCCCTAGAGCTGGCTGTCTGTATTTTATTTTTTTTCTTGCTTAGCAAGTTGTCTGGAAACATGGCACCTCTGTTGATTTTATTGTTATTACCAATTTTTGAGATCTCTGCACTGAGTCAACTATGAAGTGGAGAAGCTGGTTGGACAGCCAGAGCACCAGTGCCTGTACTCTTCAGATAAGAAAATGAAGGAAAATTAGAAGTCTAAGATAAGAAATGCTTTCCAAGTCTGTGTCTTATCCAGTGATACCACATTTCTAAGCAATTTGGACAAAAGTGCTGTTAAAATCTTGCTGGGTTTAGACCTGACGTCCAGAAATTAATAAACGTGACAGGGCGTTTAGACCTGATATCTTATAACTTAAGGTTTTTGCCCTTGTTCTTTGTATTGAAGAGAGAAATCGCCTTCTAATGTCTAGCCTAAAATTAACCACAGTTGGTTTCTCTGCCATGCTAGCTGTGTCCTTCAGCAGACATAGAGATCTTCTTCCTCCTCACTGTTTTGCATACTTTTTCTAGAACTGACCTAATTGCTGGATTCCTCTAGTTCTTGGTTCTCTAACCAAGGTCACTTTTCTCTACTTCCCTGATCACTGTTGTTCTGTCCAGGAATGGTGAATTCAAACCAGGAAGGCTGGAGAGGGGGCAAGACCTGCAGCAGATGAGGCTTTGCCAGTATTTTGCACAAGAGCATTGAACACACAGCTGTCACTTCTGGAATTACTTGGCCTGATAAATCCTAGGATCTCATTTGTTTCTTCTCAGGACTATTTTCTGCTGTGGTTTATGGTGGTCACAAAATAAGACAAACACCCTTGTCTCTCCTCCTTCTGTTTCCAGCTCATGAGCACAGTTTGGATTAGCTTGTTTGTTTAAAAAATTCACTGACTCCCTAACAGTTAATTCCCTGTTGCTTCCATTACATGCAGTTTTTGAGGGCAGCCAGTTTTCACATGTGACTTCATGGTCTTTCTCCAGGGTGTTGGTGCTATCTGCAAAAGTATCTACTGCAGCTGGTCTAAACAAGGGTAAAACACCCAATTTTGTGGAGATTGCTGCATATGTGTGTTGTTAACAATAAGCGTGGATTGTAGGTGCTGGAAAAAGCTTGGCAGCATGCCTGATTGCATTGTCACTGGGAGAGTGCAAAAGTCAGGTACTTGGACTTGGCAGTGAAGGCGTTTAATACGAGACTCTCCAAATTCTGTGTTTAGTTATTTTTCATGTCCAAATGGTGCCTGCGAGGTAGGTGACACTCCTCTCTGGTCAGGCTGCCAGTCATCGTGCCCACTTCTTTTCTTCCTTCTCAATGGACTAGTTCTCACTCGCCTCTTTTGTCAGTAAATTACAGTTTTGGAGGATGATATCAGCTTTCTCAGAAGTGCTCAGGGTGCCTGGCATAAAAGCGCAGAGATTGAGACCGGGATGTGACGCAGTAGCACAGCCGAGTCACCTTGTTCTTTCTCCTCCCTCTCTCCTAGCTGCTCAGGATGCAGTGGTGCAGAAGGCTGGCATGTCTGTTCAAGGTGCCATGCCGGCTGAGTGGAAGCACTAGACATCGCTCACCATGGCTGCCCCGTGACAGAAGGACCATCCTCGCTGCCGCGACTCGCTGGCATCACACGGCCCCAGAGTCCCTCAAGTGCGCCTGGCAGTTACACGGTGACCATCTAGGTAGGTGTGTTGGGTGCGTGTGTACCTGCTTTTGAGTCTGTTTGGGGAGAGGAGTGAGATTTTCCTGACCTCGTTCCCTGGGAGTGATTTTTTTTTTTTTTTTTTTTTTTTTTTTCCTTCTGAAATGGCCTGCATTAGACGGCTGCACGCTGGAGTCTGTTTCATGTTCCCTTTCGGAATTCCCAAAGGCAGGATAGAGCAGGTTTGTCTGCTGGCAATAAGTCTTTTATGATAAACGAGGCAATGCTAAATCAGAAATCAAATCGAGGGATTCCTGAACGATAACTGCATCTGAGCCTTGCTCCGTCAGTCACTTGTTTTCTTTGTAATGCTTGGGGCTCTGACTTCCAAGTGGGATGGCTGGTTTGGTGTGTGCCCTGCTCTCTTGCCCCCACTTGTGCAGGTTTTCCTTAAAGCACTGATGCATGAAATGCAGTTGTTGGAGCAGGTTTGCAAGCAGCCCGTCTGTGGGGCTGGATGGCATGAGAAGCAGGAGGCAGGGGAGGTGTAAAAGCCTTTTTGATGCAAAACGTACCTCACTGTGAGACTGCTGAAAGAAGCCACAAGGAGAGTGTGTCTTAATGTGAAGTAACAGCAGCAAGCCAGTTATAAATGCTGTCTAATGCTGATTTTTGTCCTTTTGTTTTTGGAGGTGACTTGGTAACTGAGGCACATGTTTCCCCATGGCCTGTTTGGTTTGGTCTAGTGTTTTTCTGCCTGGGTGATGTCCTCTGAGGCTAGTTAGATGTTGGTACTCTGAGTTACTTGCAAGCAAAGGGAATTGCTCCGTGCTTTATCCAACACAGTGGCCCCAAGGAAGGATATTACTGTTTTCCCACTGCAAAGTGACCTCAGATGCTAAGATTTCAAAACTGAGTAGGGCTAGAGCAGGAAGGGCTCTCCTGTTGCTCTCCTGGCTCTGGCCCCCTTCTGAAGGGCTTTGAGTATTCCTAAGCTGTCCCAGGATGGAATAAGGAGGAGAGGTGTTATTGTAATGCTAAATGGGTATCAAAGCTTTGCATCAAGGTCTTGGTGTTGTCTGTAATGTTTGTATAGTTCAGACGTTGGTGTGATTATTTGCTTGACTCTGACCTGTATTCCTGTGGTGGCGTTTACAACCTTGTTATGTACAGCAGTTGCTGTACAGCTCTGAATTTCCTACTTGTTGAAGAGAGATGATAGATGTATGTGACCAGCATGTTTGTTAGCCATGCTCCTTCCTGTTGCAGGAAGAGACTGCCTGTAGACTTGGAGAGAAGGGAGACCATGGTGAGATCACTGACGGCCAGGCCTCCTGTGAAGATATTCTTCCTGGTCTTCATCATGTGACGAGCTAGCTTAATTTACATAGAGGTGCTAAGTCTAACAGCCTCCGCATCCCCTATAAGTGGGATCATAGCTTATGGACTCTCAGCTTTGGTTCTTGGCTTTGTTTTTTCTCGCTGTTCACACCAGTGCATCTTTTGAGCCTGTCCTTCTTTGCAGAGCTCAGGTATGCGAACACGTTGATGCGCTTCGATTTCGTATGGCTGCGAGACCACTGCCGCTCAGCTTCCTGCTACAATGCCAAGACGAACCAGCGCAGCTTGGACACAGCAAGCGTGGACCTGGGAATCAAACCCAAGGCTGTCCGAGTGGATGAGACCACGCTCTTCCTCACATGTAAGTAGCAAAGTGACTGGACCCTGTGTGTTTTACGGACCGCCAGCCCTGCTTGGAGGGAGCCTTGTTGATGGATCCCACTCTTAGGTTTGCTGGGAGAGGGTACTCTTATCTCTAAATCAGTGGCTGTTTTGGGAAGAGATTTAGCTGTAAGCTAATTTTAAACACTGCTCTTCTGAGCAGCACTTACTGTAAACATGCCTCAGTCTTAAATTTGTGTCTGTTTTTCTCCCTACCCCCCACCTCCCCCCACCCCCCAGCCCTTTTTGGGTAGAGATGTGTTGTGTATCTTCAGTGTCTGGGTATTTTATTGATTTGTTTGAACACAGCAGCAATGCAGATAGTGAACAGATCAGTCAAAGAAATGGTTGGTTTTCTTTTTCTTACCCTGTCCTGTTTGAGCTGGTATCCCTGATGAGAATTCACATTTTCTGTCCTTTCTCCTCAGCTTCCCAGCTGCTTTCTTCCTTTTGTTGTAGCTCACCTTTATTTAGGGGTTTGTCTTCAGTGCTTTACTTCTCCTTGGAGTCCTATCAATAGAGAACAAAACCACTGAAGTTGAAACACTTTGCTCTGAATTTAGAGTTATTGCAGTAACAATAATGTTTTTAGGACCTGTGGCCTTAGCCAGATAATATTTTGGATGGCTTCAGGGTGTAAAGAGTCTGTCACCAGACAAAATTAAAAGGTGTCCTAGACCGGTAGTTGCACTGACCGCTATCTCAGGCTGTTCAGTGCGCTTGTGGTGACTGTGACTCTTCTCCCTTGTCAAAGGGCCGGATGGGCACGTGACGCGGTATGGGCTGGAGTGGCTGGTGAAGAACAGCTACGAGGGGCAGAAGCAGCAGGTCATGCACCCACGGATTCTCTGGAATGCAGAAATCTACCGCCAAGCCCAGGTCCCATCCGTTGACTGCCGGAGTTTCCTGGAGACAGACGAGGGACTGAAAGAGTTCCTGCAAAACTTCTTGTTATATGGAATTGCTTTTGTAGAGAATGTCACTCCCACCAAAGAGGACACAGAAATCTTAGCGGAAAGGGTCAGCTTAATCAGGTAACTAGGACTGCCCTGGGAAGGCCACTGACAGCTTTGTAGAGGAGCTGTGAAGGATAGACTGTTATTTTTGTTTGGAAACGTGCTGCGTCTTATCCTATATGTTGTGCAGTATGGCCTGGTTTGCAAACAAAAGGTCTGGGTCTTCTACAGCCTCTGGCCATTCCACTTGAACTGATGGAGAGGGAGTATTGCAGTGTGGGATCTGACCTCTTTTTAAGGCAGAGCCTGGAGTTGCTAGGTTATGGAGCTGCCTCGGGAGCATAGGGTGACTTTTGTGATAGCGGGACTGTGCACAGAGAGGAGTGACTGAAGGAAATAGCCTGTCTGAGAAGACTAGAGCTTTGCAAGGAGAGACATTTCCTGTTATGACTTGAAAGGTTAGGAGTGCAACCCTGGCCCTGGGAGCCAGGGAGATCAAAAACAATTTGTAGCTCTCGCTAAAGAAAAATATTGAGAAATGTTTCTTCTGTGTTTGTTTAAAACGCACCAGCAGCATGGCAAGCCAGGGTTTGAGTTTCAAGTTTTATCCAAGCTACAGAAACAGTTTAACTTGCCTTGGGCCATTGGTAGAGGAGAGATTTCTTTTAATGAATAATCACACCAAATAGAGATGAGGGGCTCCAAGGAATATCCACCCAACTTTTTTCTTGGGGTACCCTCGCCCTGTAGCCCCTGAGTACTGTTTGTCCTTGCCTTCTGTCTGCTCCCTTCCATGTACATTGTAGAGGGGAGGTGGGTGATAATGCAGCATCTTAAGAAGAAGAAATGGGATTATTAGGTAACCCTACAGTGGGTACAAGCAAGGGCTAGCTGCTCTCTAGCAACTCCTCCTGTCACTCAGTGGCTTCCTTGATTTGACTGGAGCTGATGTTTGGTATGGCAAGAAGATCTGTGTTTGTGGAGGGGAAGCAAGACTCAATGTTGTCAGTCTTCTCAGGCAGGAAAGAGAGAAATTGAATACTAGAGGAGGCATAAGAAGCACCATCTCTTGACAATGTGAATTTTGTTAAGTTGTTCTACTTTTAATTTACTCTGTACATAGGATGGAGGGAAGTAACCTCAAATGCAAGAGAGGATCTGCTTTACCATGACACTGATCCCCACAGCGCTTTGTGATAACTGCCCACCTCTTTTGCAGGGAGACCATTTATGGTAGAATGTGGTACTTTACCTCTGACTTTTCTCGGGGAGACACCGCCTACACCAAGCTGGCTCTGGATCGTCACACCGACACAACCTACTTCCAGGAGCCCTGCGGGTAAGTGCTTTTGCTGGTTCACAGATGCACAGTGCAGAAGGCAGGAGTGATTCACAGTCATGACGTTTCTAGCGGCACGGGCTTCATTGTCTCTCCACTGCTGCTGATGGGATGTACTTCTAGTCACACAGCAGTTCTGGGTCCTGTCTGATACCTGTGGGGTGGGGTAGTCAGTAGACCAATTTTTCCTATGCTTGAAACTTCTGGGCCTTCCAAAGTGCAGGCAGTGAAGGACTTAGCTGTTAGATAGCTGGCTGCTGCTTGGTGTTGCTGTGGTTCAAGTAGTCTTTGCAGTGACA